>NC_091159.1:3833717-4133717 GCF_040958095.1 Procambarus clarkii
ATATCCCAAACTTTCCAATTTCCAGGCCTGAGTCATATTTTGGAGCCAAATTCAAGCTCTCTGCACGTATTCGCAGTTTGAAATTACGACTTTTTATACCCAATATATGCCAAGTCCTGAAAGCGGCGTTTGGTCATATTTGTCCCAAACTCCCCTGCAGTTTTCAAAATATCCCAAACTTCCCAATTGCGAAGCCTGGGCCATATTTTGGAGCCAAATTCAGGCTCTCTGCACGTATTCGCAGTTTGAAATTACGAATTTTTATACCCAACATATGCCACTTACTGAATTGGCGTTTGGTCATATTTGTCCCAAACTCCCCTGCAGTTTTCAAAATATCCCAAACTTCCTAATTTCGAGGCCTGAGTCATATTTTGGAGCCAAATTCTGGCTCTCTGCACGTATTCGCAGATTGAAATTACGACTTTTTATACCCAACATATGTTAAGACCTGAAAGCGGCAGTGTGACATTTTGCACAAACTCCCATACAGTTTTCAAAATATCCCAAATATCCAAATTTCAAGGCCTGAGCCATATTTTGGAGCCAAATTCTGGCTCTATGCACGTATTCGCAGTTTGAAAATACAGCTTTTTATTCCCAAAATATGCCAATTCCTGAAAGCGGCAGTGAGTGATATTTTGCACAAACTCCCCTGCAGCTTTCGAAATATCCCAAATATCCCAATTTCGAGGCCTGAGCCATATTTTGGAGCCAAATTCTGCCTCTCTGCACGTATTCGCAGTATGAAATTACGACTTTTTATACCCAACATATGCGAAGTACTGAAAGCGGCTTTTGGTCACATTTGGCCCAAACCTCCCTGCAGTTTTCAAAATATCCCAAATATCCCAATTTCGAGGCCTGAGCCATATTTTGTAGCCAAATTCAGGCTCTCTGCACGTATTCGCAGTTTGAAATTACGACTTTTTATACCCAATATATGCCAAGTCCTGAAAGCGGCGTTTGGTCATATTTGTCCCAAACTCCCCTGCAGTTTTCAAAATATCCCAAACTTCCCAATTGCGAGGCCTGGGCCATATTTAGGAGCCAAATTCAGGCTCTCTGCACGTATTCGCAGTTTGAAATTACGAATTTTTATACCCAACATATGCCACTTACTGAATTGGCGTTTGGTCATATTTGTCCCAAACTCCCCTGCAGTTTTCAAAATATCCGAAACATCCCAATTTTGAGGCCTGAGCCATATTTTGGAGCCAAATTCTGGCTCTCTGCACGTATTCGCAGTTTAAAATTGCGACATATTATACCCAACATATGCCAAGTACTGAAAGCAGCAATGAGTCACATTTTGCACAAACTCCCCTGCAGTTTTCAAAATATCCCAAACATCCCAATTTCGAGGCCTGAGCCATATTTTGGAGCCAACTTCTGGCTCTATGCACGTATTCGCAGTTTGTAAATACGACTTTTTATTCCCAACATATGCCAATTCCTGAAAGCGGCAGTGAGTGATATTTTGCACAAACTCCCCTGCAGCTTTCGAAATATCCCAAATATCCCAATTTTGAGGCCTGAGCCATATTTTGGAGCCAAATTCTGCCTCTCTGCACGTATTCGCAGTATGAAATTACGACTTTTTATACCCAACATATGCGAAGTACTGAAAGCGGCTTTTGGTCACATTTGGCCCAAACCTCCCTGCAGTTTTCAAAATATCCCAAACATCCCAATTTCGAGGCCTGAGCTATATTTGGAGCCAAATTCAGGCTCTCTGCACGTATTCGCAGTTTGAAATTGCGACTAATTATACTCAACATATGCCAAGTACTGAAAGTGGCAATGAGTCACATTTTGCACAAACTCCCCTGCAGTTTTCGAAATATCCCAAATATTCCAATTTCGAGGCCTGAGCCATATTTTCGAGCCAAATAATGGCTCTCTGCACGTATTCGTTGTTTGAAATTACGACCTTTTTTATACCCAACATATGGCAAGTACTAAAAGCGGCGTTTGGTCACATTTTTCCCAATCCCCCCAGCAATTTTCAAAATATCCCAAACATCCCAATTTCGAGGCATGAGCCATATTTTGGAGCCAAATTCTGGCTCTCTGCACGTATTCGCAGTTTGAAATTACGACTTTTTATCCCTAACATATGCCAATTCCTGAAAGCCGCAGTGAGTGATATTTTGCACAAACACCCCTGCAGCTTTCGAAATATCCCAAATATCCCAATTTTGAGGCCTGAGCCATATTTTGGAGCCAAATTCTGCCACTCTGCACGTATTCGCAGTATGAAATTATGACTTTTTATACCCAACATATGCGAAGTACTGAAAGCGGCTTTTGGTCACATTTGGCCCATACCTCCCTGCAGTTTTCAAAATATCCCAAACATCCCAATTTCGAGGCCTGAGTTATATTTTGGAGCCAAATTCTGGCTATATGCACGTATTCGCAGTTTCAAATTAGGACTTTTTATTCTTAACATATGCCAATTCCTGAAAGCGGCCGTGAGTGATATTTTGCACAAACTCTCCTGTAGCTTTCGAAATATCAAAAATATCACAATTTCGAGGCCTGAGCCATATTTTCGAGCCAAATTCTGGCTCTCTGCACGTATTCGTTGTTTGAAATTACGACTTTTTTATACCCAACATATGCCAAGTACGAAAAGCGGCGTTTGGTCACATTTGTCCCAATCCCCCCAGCAATTTTCAAAATATCCCAAACATCCCAATTTCGAGGCCTGAACCATATTTTGGAGCCAAATTCAGGCTCTCTGCACGTATTCGCAGTTTGAAATTACGACTTTTTTATACCCAACATATGCCAAGTACTGAAAGCGGCGTTTGGTCACATTTGTCCCAAACCCCCCTGCAGTTTTCAAAATATCCCAAACATCCCAATTTCGAGGCTTGAGCAATATTTTGTAGCCAAATTCTGGCTCTATGCACGTATTCGCAGCTTGAAAATACGACTTCTTATTCCCAACATGTGCCAATTCCTGAAAGCGGCAGTGAGTGATATTTTGAACAAACTCCCCTGCAGCTTTCGAAATATCCCAAATATCCCAATTTCGAGGCCTGAGCCATTTTTAGGAGCCAAATTCTGGCTCTCTGTACGTATTCGTTGTTTGAAATTACGACTTTTTTTATACCCAACATATGGCAAGTACTGAAAGCGGCGTTTGGTCACATTTGTCCCAATCCCCCAAGCAATTTTCAAAATATCTCAAACATCCCAATTTCGAGGCATGAGCCATATTTTTTAGCCAAATTCTGACTCTCTGCACGTATTCGCAGTTTGAAATTACGACTTTTTTATACCCAACATATGCCAAGTACTGAAAGCGGCGTTTGGTCATATTTGTCCCAAACTCCCTTGCAGTTTTCAAAATATCCCAAACTTTCCAATTTCCAGGCCTGAGTCATATTTTGGAGCCAAATTCAAGCTCTCTGCACGTATTCGCAGTTTGAAATTACGACTTTTTATACCCAATATATGCCAAGTCCTGAAAGCGGCGTTTGGTCATATTTGTCCCAAACTCCCCTGCAGTTTTCAAAATATCCCAAACTTCCCAATTGCGAGGCCTGGGCCATATTTTGGAGCCAAATTCAGGCTCTCTGCACGTATTCGCAGTTTGAAATTACGAATTTTTATACCCAACATATGCCACTTACTGAATTGGCGTTTGGTCATATTTGTCCCAAACTCCCCTGCAGTTTTCAAAATATCCCAAACTTCCTAATTTCGAGGCCTGAGTCATATTTTGGAGCCAAATTCTGGCTCTCTGCACGTATTCGCAGATTGAAATTAC
The DNA here is from genome assembly GCF_040958095.1 of Procambarus clarkii. Taxonomy (NCBI): domain Eukaryota; kingdom Metazoa; phylum Arthropoda; class Malacostraca; order Decapoda; family Cambaridae; genus Procambarus; species Procambarus clarkii. Next base: position 3,837,502 of record NC_091159.1, read on the forward strand.
GACTTTTTATACCCAACATATGTTAAGACCTGAAAGCGGCAGTGTGACATTTTGCACAAACTCCCATACAGTTTTCAAAATATCCCAAATATCCAAATTTCAAGGCCTGAGCCATATTTTGGAGCCAAATTCTGGCTCTATGCACGTATTCGCAGTTTGAAAATACAGCTTTTTATTCCCAAAATATGCCAATTCCTGAAAGCGGCAGTGAGTGATATTTTGCACAAACTCCCCTGCAGCTTTCGAAATATCCCAAATATCCCAATTTCGAGGCCTGAGCCATATTTTGGAGCCAAATTCTGCCTCTCTGCACGTATTCGCAGTATGAAATTACGACTTTTTATACCCAACATATGCGAAGTACTGAAAGCGGCTTTTGGTCACATTTGGCCCAAACCTCCCTGCAGTTTTCAAAATATCCCAAATATCCCAATTTCGAGGCCTGAGCCATATTTTGTAGCCAAATTCAGGCTCTCTGCACGTATTCGCAGTTTGAAATTACGACTTTTTATACCCAATATATGCCAAGTCCTGAAAGCGGCGTTTGGTCATATTTGTCCCAAACTCCCCTGCAGTTTTCAAAATATCCCAAACTTCCCAATTGCGAGGCCTGGGCCATATTTAGGAGCCAAATTCAGGCTCTCTGCACGTATTCGCAGTTTGAAATTACGAATTTTTATACCCAACATATGCCACTTACTGAATTGGCGTTTGGTCATATTTGTCCCAAACTCCCCTGCAGTTTTCAAAATATCCCAAACTTCCTAATTTCGAGGCCTGAGTCATATTTTGGAGCCAAATTCTGGCTCTCTGCACGTATTCGCAGATTGAAATTACGACTTTTTATACCCAACATATGTTAAGACCTGAAAGCGGCAGTGTGACATTTTGCACAAACTCCCATACAGTTTTCAAAATATCCCAAATATCCAAATTTCAAGGCCTGAGCCATATTTTGGAGCCAAATTCTGGCTCTATGCACGTATTCGCAGTTTGAAAATACAGCTTTTTATTCCCAAAATATGCCAATTTCTGAAAGCGGCAGTGAGTGATATTTTGCACAAACTCCCCTGCAGCTTTCGAAATATCCCAAATATCCCAATTTCGAGGCCTGAGCCATATTTTGGAGCCAAATTCTGCCTCTCTGCACGTATTCGCAGTATGAAATTACGACTTTTTATACCCAACATATGCGAAGTACTGAAAGCGGCTTTTGGTCACATTTGGCCCAAACCTCCCTGCAGTTTTCAAAATATCCCAAATATCCCAATTTCGAGGCCTGAGCCATATTTTGTAGCCAAATTCAGGCTCTCTGCACGTATTCGCAGTTTGAATTTACGACTTTTTATACCCAACATATGCCAAGTACTGAAAGCGGCGTTTGGTCATATTTGTCACAAACTCCTCTGCAGTTTTCAAAATATCCCAAACATCTCAATTTCGAGGCCTGATCCATATTTTGGAGCCAAATTCTGGCTCTCTGCACGTATTCGCAGTTTGAAATTGCGACTTTTTTTATTCCCAACATATAGCAAGTACTAAAAGCGGCGTTTAGTCACATTTGTCCCAATCCCCCAAGCAATTTTCAAAATATCCCAAGCATCCCAATTTCGAGGCATGAGCCATATTTTGGAGGCAAATTCTGGCTCTCTGCACGTATTCGCAGTTTGAAATTACGACTTTTTTATACCCAACATATGCCAAGTACTGAAAGTGGCGTTTGGTCATATTTGTCCCAAACTCCCCTGCAGTTTTCAAAATATCCTAAAAATTTCAATTTCGAGGCCTGAACCATATTTTGGAGCCAAATTCAGGCTCTCTGCACGTATTCGCAGTTTGAAATTACGACTTTTCATGCCCAACATATGCGAAGTACTGAAAGTGGCGTTTGGTCACATTTGTCCAACACCTCCAAGCAGTTATCAAAATATCCCAAACACCCCAATTTCGAGGCCTGAGACATATTTTGGAGCAAAATTCAGGTTCTCTGTACGTATTCGCAGGTTGAAATTATGACTTTTTTATACCCAACATATGCCAAGTACTGAAAGCGGCATTTGGTCACATTTGTCCCAATCCCCAATGCAATTTTCAAAATATCACAAACATCCCAATTTCGAGGCCTGAGCCATATTTTGGAGCCAAATTCTGGCTCTCTGCACGTATTCGCAGTTTGAAATTGCGACTTAATATACCCAACATATATGCCAAGTACTGAAAGCGGCAATGAGTCACATTTTGCACAAACTCCCCTGCAGTTTTCGAAATATCTTAAATATTCCAATTTCGACGCCTGAGCCATATTTTCGAGCCAAATTATGGCTCTCTGCACGTATTCATTGTTTGAAATTACGACTTTTTTTATACCCAACATATGGCAAGTACTAAAAGCGGCGTTTGGTCACATTTGTCCCAATCCCCCCAGCAATTTTCAAAATATCCCAAACATCCCAATTTCGAGGCATGACCATATTTTGGAGCCAAATTCTGGCTCTCTGCATGTATTCGCAGTTTGAAATTACGAATTTTTTATACCCAACATATGCCAATTACTGAATTAGCGTTTGGTCATATTTGTCCTAAACTCCCCTGCAGTTTTCAAAATATCCCAAACTTCCCAATTTCGAGGCCTGAGTCATATTTTGGAGCCAAATTCTGGCTCTCTGCACGTATTCGCAGTTTGAAATTACGACTTTTTATACCCAACATATGTTAAGACCTGAAAGTGGCAGTGTGTGATATTTTGCACAAACTCCCATACAGTTTTCAAAATATCCCAAATATCCAAATTTCAAGGCCTGAGCCATATTTTGGAGCCAAATTCAGGCTTTCTGCACGTATTCGCAGTTTGAAATTACGACTTTTCATACCCAATATATGCCAAGTACTGAAAGCGGCATTTGGTCACATTTGTCCCAAACCCCCCCCCCCTGCAGTTTTCAAAATATAACAAACATCCCAATTTCGAGGCCTGAGCCATATTTTGGAGCCAAATTCTGGCTCTATGCACGTATTCGCAGTTTGAAAATACAACTTTTTATTCCCAACATATGCCAATTCCTGAAAGCGGCAGTGAGTGATATTTTGCACAAACTCCCCTGCAGCTTTCGAAATATCCCAAATATCCCAATTTCGAGGCCTGAACCATATTTTGGAGCCAAATTCTGCCTCTCTGCACGTATTCGCAGTATGAAATTACGACTTTTTATACCCAACATATGCGAAGTACTGAAAGCGGCTTTTGGTCACATTTGGCCCAAACCTCCCTGCAGTTTTCAAAATATCCCAAACATCCCAATTTCGAGGCCTGAGCTATATTTTGGAGCCAAATTCAGGCTCTCTGCACGAATTCGCAGTTTGAATTTACGACTTTTTATACCCAACAAATGCCAAATACTGAAAGCGGCGTTTGGTCATATTTGTCACAAACTCCCCTGCAGTTTTCAAAATATCCCAAACATCTCAATTTCGAGGCCTGAGTCATATTTTGGAGCCAAATTCAGTCTCTCTGCACGTATTCGCAGTTTAAATTACGACTTTTTATACCCAACATATGCCAAGTACTGAAAGCGGCGTTTGGTCATATTTGTCCCAAACTTCCCTGCAGTTTTCAAAATATCCCAAACTTCCCAATTTCGAGGCCTGAGTCATATTTTGGAGCCAAATTCTGGCTCTCTGCACGTATTCGCAGTTTGAAATTACGACTTTTTATACCCAACATTTGTTAAGACCTGAAAGCGGCAGTGTGTGACATTTTGCACAAACTCCCATACAGTTTTCAAAATATCCCAAATATCCAAATTTCAAGGCCTGAACTATATTTTGGAGCCAAATTCAGGCTCTCTGCACGTATTCGCAGTTTGAAATTACGACTTTTCATACCCAATATATGCCAAGTACTGAAAGCGGCGTTTGGTCACATTTGTCCCAAACCCCCAAGCAGTTTTCAAAATATCCCAAACATCCCAATTTCGAGGCTTGAGCCATATTTTGTAGCCAAATTCTGGCTCTATGCACGTATTCGCAGCTTGAAAATACAACTTCTTATTCCCAACATGTGCCAATTCCTGAAAGCGGCAGTGAGTGATATTTTGAACAAACTCCCCTGCAGCTTTCGAAATATCCCAAATATCCCAGTTTCGAGGCCTGAGCCATTTTTTGGAGCCAAATTCAGGCTCTCTGTACGTATTCGCAGTTTGAAATTACGACTTTTCATACCCAACATATGCCAAGTACTAAAAGCGGCTTTTGGTCACATTTGGCCCAAACCTCCCTGCAGTTTTCAAAATATCCCAAACATCCCAATTTCGAGGCCTGAGCTATATTTTGGAGCCAAATTCTGGGTCTCTGCACGTATTTGCAGTTTGAAATTGCGACTTATTATACCCAACATATGCCAAGTACTGAAAGCGGCATTGAGTCACATTTTGCACAAACTCCCCTGCAGTTTTCCAAATATCCCAAATATTCCAATTTCGAGGCCTGAGCCATATTTTCGAGCCAAATTCTGGCTCTCTGCACGTATTCGTTGTTTGAAATTACGACTTTTTTTATACCCAACATATGGCAAGTAATAAAAGCGGCGTTTGGTCACATTTGTCCCAATCCCCCAAGCAATTTTCAAAATATCCCAAATATCCCAATTTCGAGGCATGAGCCATATTTTGGAGCCAAATTCTGACTCTCTGCACGTATTCGCAGTTTGAAATTACGACTTTTTTATACCCAACATATGCCAAGTACTGAAAGCGGCGTTTGGTCATATTTGTCCCAAACTCCCCTGCAGTTTTCAAAATATCCCAAACTTTCCAATTTCCAGGCCTGAGTCATATTTTGGAGCCAAATTCAGGCTCTCTGCACGTATTCGCAGTTTGAAATTACGACTTTTTATACCCAACATATGCCAAGTACTGAAAGCGGCGTTTGGTCATATTTGTTCCAAACTCCCCTGCAGTTTTCAAAATATCCCAAACTTCCCAATTGCGAGGCCTGGGCCATATTTTGGAACCAAATTCAGGCTCTCTGCACGTATTCGCAGTTTGAAATTACGACTTTTTATACCCAACATATGCCAATTACTGAATTGGCGTTTGGTCATATTTGTCCCAAACTCCCCTGCAGTTTTCAAAATATCCCAAACTTCCTTATTTCGAGGCCTGAGTCATATTTTGGAGCCAAATTCTGGCTCTCTGCACGTATTCGCAGATTGAAATTACGACTTTTTATACCCAACATATGTTAAGACCTGAAAGCGGCAGTGTGTGACATTTTGCACAAACTCCCATACAGTTTTCAAAATATCCCAAATATCCAAATTTCAAGGCCTGAGCCATATTTTGGAGCCAAATTCTGGCTCTATGCACGTATTCGCAGTTTGAAAATACAGCTTTTTATTCCCAACATATGCCAATTCCTGAAAGCGGCAGTGAGTGATATTTTGCACAAACTCCCCTGCAGCTTTCGAAATATCCCAAATATCCCAATTTCGAGGCCTGAGCCATATTTTCGAGCCGAATTCTGGCTCTCTGCACGTATTCGTTGTTTGAAATTACGACTTTTTTATACCCAACATATGCCAAGTACTAAAAGCGGCGTTTGGTAACATTTGTCCCAATCCTCCCAGCATTTTTCAAAATATCCCAATTTCGAGGCCTGAGCCATATTTTGGAGCCCAATTCTGGCTCTCTGCACGTATTCACAGTTTGTAATTACGATTTTTTATACCCAACATATGCCAAGTACTGAAAGCGGCATTTGGTCACATTTGTCCCAAACCTCCCTGCAGTTTTCAAAATATCCCAAACACCCCAATTTCGAGGCCTGTGACATATTTTGGAGCCAAATTCTGGCTCTCTGCACGTATTCGCAGTTTGAAATTGCGACTTATTATACCCAACATATGCCTAGTACTGAAAACGGCATTGAGTCACATTTTGCACAAACTCCCCTGCAGTTTTCGAAGTATCCCAAATATTCCAATTTCGAGGCCTGAGCCATATTTTAGAGCCAAATTCTGGCTCTCTGCACGTATTCGTTCTTTGAAATTACGACTTTTTGTATACCCAACATATGGCAAGTACTAAAAGCGGCGTTTGGTCACATTTGTCCCAATCCCCCCAGCAATTTTCAAAATATCCCAAACATCCCAATTTCGAGGCATGAGCCATATTTTGGAGCCAAATTCTGGCTCTCTGCACGTATTCGCAGTTTATAATTATGACTTTTCATACCCAACATATGCCAAGTACTGAATGCGGCGTTTGGTCACAATTGTCCCAATCCCCCCTGCAGTTTACAAAATATCCCAAACATCCCAATTTCGAGGCCTGAACCATATTTTGGAGCCAAATTCTGGCTCTATGCACGTATTCGCAGTTTGATATTACGACTTTATATACCCAACATATGCCAAGTACTGGACGCAGAAGTGAGTCACATTTTGCACAAACTCCCCTGCAGTTTTCAAAATATCCCAAACATCCCAATTTCGAGGCCTGAGCCATATTTTAGAGCCAAATTCTGGCTCTCTGCACGTATTCGCAGTTTGAAATTACGACTTTTTTATACCCAACATTTGCCAAGTACTGAATGCGGCGTTTGGTCATATTTGTCCCAAACTCCCCAGCAGTTTTCAAAATATCCCAAACATCCCAATTTCGAGGCCTGAGCCATATTTTGGAGCCAAATTCTGGCTCTCTGCACGTATTCGCAGTTTGAAATTACGGCCTTTTATACCCAACATATGCCAAGTTCTGAAAGCGGCGTTTGGTCATATTTGTCCCAAACTCCCCAGCAGTTTTCAAAATATCCGAAACATCCCAATTTTGAGGCCTGAGCCATATTTTGGAGCCAAATTCTGGCTCTCTGCACGTATTCGCAGTTTAAAATTGCGACATATTATACCCAACATATGCCAAGTACTGAAAGCAGCAATGAGTCACATATTGTACAAACTCCCCTGCAGTTTTCAAAATATCCCAAACATCCCAATTTCGAGGCCTGAGCCATATTTTGGAGCCAACTTCTGGCTCTATGCACGTATTCGCAGTTTGAAAATACGACTTTTTATTCCCAACATATGCCAATTCCTGAAAGCGGCAGTGAGTGATATTTTGCACAAACTTCCCTGCAGCTTTCGAAATATCCCAAATATCCCAATTTTGAGGCCTGAGCCATATTTTGGAGCCAAATTCTGCCTCTCTGCACGTATTCGCAGTATGAAATTACGACTTTTTATACCCAACATATGCGAAGTACTGAAAGCGGCTTTTGGTCACATTTGGCCCAAACCTCCCTGCAGTTTTCAAAATATCCCAAACATCCCAATTTCGAGGCCTGAGCTATATTTGGAGCCAAATTCAGGCTCTCTGCACGTATTCGCAGTTTGAAATTGCGACTAATTATACTCAACATATGCCAAGTACTGAAAGTGGCAATGAGTCACATTTTGCACAAACTCCCCTGCAGTTTTCGAAATATCCCAAATATTCCAATTTCGAGGCCTGAGCCATATTTTCGAGCCAAATAATGGCTCTCTGCACGTATTCGTTGTTTGAAATTACGACTTTTTTTATACCCAACATATGGCAAGTACTAAAAGCGGCGTTTGGTCACATTTTTCCCAATCCCCCCAGGAATTTTCAAAATATCCCAAACATCCCAATTTCGAGGCATGAGCCATATTTTGGAGCCAAATTCTGGCTCTCTGCACGTATTCGCAGTTTGAAATTACGACTTTTTATCCCCAACATATGCCAATTCCTGAAAGCCACAGTGAGTGATATTTTGCAAAAACACCCCTGCAGCTTTCGAAATATCCCAAATATCCCAATTTTGAGGCCTGAGCCATTTTTTGGAGCCAAATTCTGCCTCTCTGCACGTATTCGCAGTATGAAAATACGACTTTTTATACCCAACATATGCGAAGTACTGAAAGCGGCTTTTGGTCACATTTGGCCCAAACCTCCCTGCAGTTTTCAAAATATCCCAAACATCTCAATTTCGTGGCCTGATCCATATTTTGAAGCCAAATTCTGGGTCTCTGCACGTATTTGCAGTTTGAAATTACGACTTTTTATACCCAACATATGCCAAGTACTGAAAGCGGCGTTTGGTCATATTTGTCCCAAACGCCCCTGCAGTTTTCAAAATATCCCAAATATCATAATTTCGAGGCCTGAGCCATATTTTGGAGCCAAATTCTGCCTCTCTGCACGTATTCGCAGTTTGAAATTACGACTTTTTATACCCAACATATGTTAAGACCTGAAAGCGGCAGTGTGTGACATTTTGCACAAACTCCCCTGCAGTTTTCCAAATATCCCAAAAAATCCCAATTTCGAGGCCTGAGCCATATTTTGGAGCCAAATTCAGGCTCTCTGCACGTATTCGCAGTTTGAAATTACGACTTTTCATGCCCAACATATGCCAAGTACTAAATGCGGCGTTTGGTAACATTTTTCCAAAACACCCCTGCAGTTTTCAAAATATCCCAAACATCCCAATTTCGAGGCCTGAGCCATATTTTGGAGCCAAATTCTGGCTCTCTGCACGTATTCGTTGCTTGAAATTACGACTTTTTTATACCCAACATATGCTAAGTACTAAAAGCGGCGTTTGGTCACATTTGTCCTAATTCCCCCAGCAATTTTCAAAATATCCCAAACATCCCAATTTCGAGGCCTGAGCCATATTTTGGAGCTAAATGCTGGCTCTCTGCACGTATTCGCAGTTTGAAATTACGACTTTTTTATACCCAACATATGCCAAGTACTGAAAGCGGCGTTTGGTCATATTTGTCCCAAACTCCCCTGCAGTTTTCAAAATATCCCAAACATCCCAATTTTCAGGCCTGAGTCATATTTTAGAGCCAATTTCAGGCTCTCTGCACGTATTCGCAGTTTAAATTACGACTTTTTATACCCAACAAATGCCAAGTACTGAAAGCGGCGTTTGGTCATATTTGTCCCAAACTCCCCTGCAGTTTTCAAAATATCCCAAACATCCCAATTTCGAGGCCTGAGTCATTTATGGAGCCAAATTCTGGCTCTCTGCACGTATTTGCAGTTTGAAATTACGACTTTTTATACCCAACATATGTTAAGACCTAAAAGCGGCAGTGTGTGACATTTTGCACAAACTCCCATACAGTTTTCAAAATATCCCAAATATCCAAATTTCAAGGCCTGAGACCTATTTTAGAGCAAAATTCCGGCTCTCTGCACGTATTCTCAGTTTGAAATTACGACTTTTTTATACCCAACATATGCCAAGTACTGAAAGCGGCGTTTGGTCACATTTGTCCCAATCCTCCCCTGCAATTTTCAAAATGTCACAAACATCCCAATATCGAGGCCTGAGCCATATTTTAGAGCAAAATTCTGGCTCTCTGCACGTATTTTCAGTTTGAAATTACGACTTTTTATACCCAACATATGCCAAGTACTGAAAGCGGCGTTTGGTCACATTTGTCCCACACCTCCCTGCAGTTATCAAAATATCCCAACACCCCAATTTCGAGGCCTGAGACATATTTTGGAGCAAAATTCAGGCTCTCTGCACGTATTCGCAGTTTGAAATTACGACTTTTTATACCCAACATATGCCAAGTACTGAAAGCGCCGTTTGGTCATATATGTCCCAAACTCCCCTGTAGTTTTCTAAATATCCCAAACTTCCCAATTTCGAGGCCTGAGTCATATTTTGGAGCCAAATTCTTGCTCTCTGCACGTATTCGCAGTTTGAAATTACGACTTTTTATACCCAACATATGTTAAGACCTGAAAGCGGCAGTGTGTGACATTTTGCACAAACTCCCATACAGTTTTCAAAATATCCCAAATATCCAAATTTCAAGGCCTGAGACCTATTTTAGAGCAAAATTCCGGCTCTCTGCACATATTCTGTTTGAAATTACGACTTTTTTATACCCAACATATGCCAAGTACTGAAAGCGGCGTTTGGTCACATTTGTCCCAATCCTCCCCTGCAATTTTCAAAATGTCACAAACATCCCAATATCGAGGCCTGAGCCATATTTTAGAGCAAAATTCTGGCTCTCTGCACGTATTTTCAGTTTGAAATTACGACTTTTTATACCAACATATGCCAAGTACTGAAAGCGCCGTTTGGTCATATATGTCCCAAACTCCCCTGTAGTTTTCTAAATATCCCAAACTTCCCAATTTCGAGGCCTGAGTCATATTTTGGAGCCAAATTCTTGCTCTCTGCACGTATTCGCAGTTTGAAATTACGACTTTTTATACCCAACATATGTTAAGACCTGAAAGCGGCAGTGTGTGACATTTTGCACAAACTCCCCTACAGTTTTCAAAATATCCCAAATATCCAAATTTCGAGGCCTGAGCCATATTTTCAAGCCAAATTCATGCTCTCTGCACGTATTCGCAGTTTGAAATTACGACTTTTCATGCCCAACATATGCCAAGTACTGAATGCGGCGTTTGGTCACATTTGTCAAAACCCCCTTGCAGTTTTCAAATATCTCAAACATACCATTTTCGAGGCCTGAGCCATATTTTGGAGCCAAATTCTGGCTCTATGCACGTATTCGCAGTTTGAAATTACGACTTTTATTCCCAACATGTGCCAAGTCCTGAAAGCGGCAGTGAGTGATATTTTGCACAAACTTCCCTGCAGCTTTCGAAATATCCCAAATATCCCAATTTCGAGGCCTGAGCCATATTTTCGAGCCAAATTCTGGCTCTCTGGACGTATTCGTTGTTTGAAATTGAGACTTTTTTATACCCAACATATGCCAAGTACTAAAAACGGCGTTTGGTCATATTTGTCCCAATCCCCCCAGCAATTTTCAAAATATCCCAAACATCCCAATTTCGAGGCCTGAGCCATATTTTGGAGCCAAATTCTGGCTCTCTGCACGTATTCGCAGTTTGAAATTACGACTTTTATACCCAACATATGTTAAGACCTATAAGCGGCAGTGTGTGACATTTTGCACAAACTCCCCTGCAGTTTTCAAAATATCCCAAATATCCCATTTTCGAGGCCTGAGCCATATTTTGGAGCCAAATTCAGGCTCTCTGCACGTATTCGCAGTTTGAAATTATGAATTTTCATACCCAACAAATGCCAAGTACTGAATGAGGCGTTTGGTCATAATTGTCCCAATCCCCCCTGCAGTTTTCAAAATATCCCAAACATCACAATTTCGAGGCCTGAGCCATATTTTGGAGCCAAATTCTGGCTCTGTGCACGTATTCGCAGTTTGATATTACGACTTTTTTATACCCAACATATGCCAAGTACTGAAAGCGGCGTTTGGTCATATTTGTCCCAAACTCCCCAGCAGTTGTCAAAATATCCAAACATCCCAATTTCGAGGCCTGAGCCATATTTTGGAGCCAAATTCAGGCTCTCTGCACGTATTCGCTGTTTGAAATTACGACCTTTTATACCCAACATATGCCAAGTACTGAAAGCGGGCGTTTGGTCATATTTGTCCCAAACTCCCCAGCAGTTTTCAAAATATCCCAAACATCCCAATTTCGAGGCCTGAGCCATATTTTGGAGCCAAATTCAGGCTCTCTGCACGTATTCGCAGTTTGAAATTACGACTTTTCATACCCAATATATGCCAAGTACTGAAAGCGGCGTTTGGTCACATTTGTCCCAAACCCCCCTGCAGTTTTCAAAATATCCCAAACATCCCAATTTCGAGGCTTGAGCCATATTTTGTAGCCAAATTCTGGCTCTATGCACGTATTCGCAGCTTGAAAATACGACTTCTTATTCCCAACATGTGACAATTCCTGAAAGCGGCAGTGAGTGATATTTTGTACAAACTCCCCTGCAACTTTCGAAATATCCCAAATATCCCAATTTCGAGGCCTGAGCCATTTTTTGGAGTCAAATTCTGCCTCTCTGCACGTATTCGCAGTATGAAAATACGACTTTTTATACCCAACATATGCGAAGTACTGAAAGCGGCTTTTGGTCACATTTGGCCCAAACCTCCCTGCAGTTTTTCAAAATATCCCAAACATCCCAATTTCGAGGCCTGAGCTATATTTTGGAGCCAAATTCAGGCTCTCTGCACGTATTCGCAGTTTGAATTTACGACTTTTTATACCCAACATATGCCAAGTACTGAAAGCGGCGTTTGGTCATATTTGTCACAAACTCCCTTGCAGTTTTCAAAATATCCCAAACATCTCAATTTCGAGGCCTGATCCATATTTTGGAGCCAAATTCTGGGTCTCTGCACGTATTTGCAGTTTGAAATTGCGACTTATTATACCCAACATATGCAAAGTACTGAAAGCGGCATTGAGTCACATTTTGCACAAACTCCCCTGCAGTTTTCCAAATATCCCAAATATTCCAATTTCGAGGCCTGAGCCATATTTTCGAGCCAAATTCTGGCTCTCTGCACGTATTCGTTGTTTGAAATTACGACTTTTTTTATACCCAACATATGGCAAGTACTAAAAGCGGCGTTTGGTCACATTTGTCCCAATATCCCTAGCAATTTTCAAAATATCCCAAACATCCCAATTTCGAGGCATGAGCCATATTTTGGAGCCAAATTCTGACTCTCTGCACGTATTCGCAGTTTGAAATTACGACTTTTTATACCCAACATATGCCAATTCCTGAAAGCGGCAGTGAGTCACATTTTGCACAAACTCCCCTGCAGTTTTCAAAATTTCCCAAATATCCCAATTTCGAGGCCTGAGCCATATTTGGAGCCAAATTCTGGCTCTCTGCACGTATTCGCAGTTTGAAATTACTACGTTTATACCCAACATATGCCAATTCCTGAAAGCGGCAGCGAGTCATATTTTGCACAAACTCCCCTACAGTTTTCGAAATATCCCAAATATCCCAATTTCAAGGCCTGAGCCATATTTTGAAGCCAAATTCTGGCTCTCTGCACGTATTCTCTGTTTGAAATTGCGAATTTTTTATACCCAACCTATGCCAGGTACTGAAAGCGGCGTTTGGTCACATTTGTCCAAAACCTCCCTGCAATTTTCAAAATATCCCAAATATCCCAATTTCGAGGCCTGAGCCATATTTTGGAGCCAAATTCTGGCTCTCTGCACGTATTCGCAGTTTGATATTACGACTTTTTATACCCAACATGTCAAGTACTGGACGTGGCAGTGAGTCACATTTTGCACAAACTCCCCTGCAGTTTTCCAAATATCCCAAATATTCCAATTTCGAGGCCTGAGCCATATTTTCGAGCCAAATTCTGGCTCTCTGCACGTATTCGTTGTTTGAAATTACGACTTTTTTATACCCAACATATGGCAAGTACTAAAAGCGGCGTTGGTCACATTTGTCCCAATATCCCTAGCAATTTTCAAAATATCCCAAACATCCCAATTTCGAGGCATGAGCCATATTTTGGAGCCAAATTCTGACTCTCTGCACGTATTCGCAGTTTGAAATTACGACTTTTTATACCCAACATATGCCAATTCCTGAAAGCGGCAGTGAGTCACATTTTGCACAAACTCCCCTGCAGTTTTTCAAAATTTCCCAAATATCCCAATTTCGAGGCCTGAGCCATATTTTGGAGCCAAATTCTGGCTCTCTGCACGTATTCGCAGTTTGAAATTACTACGTTTATACCCAACATATGCCAATTCCTGAAAGCGGCAGCGAGTCATATTTTGCACAAACTCCCCTACAGTTTTCGAAATATCCCAAATATCCCAATTTCAAGGCCTGAGCCATATTTTGAAGCCAAATTCTGGCTCTCTGCACGTATTCTCTGTTTGAAATTGCGAATTTTTTATAACCCAACCTATGCCAGGTACTGAAAGCGGCGTTTGGTCACATTTGTCCAAAACCTCCCTGCAATTTTCAAAATATCCCAATATCCTAATTTCGAGGCCTGAGCCATATTTTGGAGCCAAATTCTGGCTCTCTGCACGTATTCGCAGTTTGATATTACGACTTTTTATACCAACATGTCAAGTACTGGACGTGGCAGTGAGTCACATTTTGCACAAACTCCTCTGCAGTTTTCAAAAAATCTCAGACATCCCAATTTCGAGGCAAGGCCATATTTTGGAGCCAAATTCTGGCTCTCTGCACGTATTCGCAGTTTGAAATTACGATTTTTTATACCCAACATATGCCAAGTACTGAAAGTGGCGTTTGGTCACATTTGTCCAAAACCTCCCTGCAGTTTTCAAAATATCCCAAATATCCCAATTTCGAGGCCTGAGCCATATTTTTGGAGCCAATTCTGGCTCTCTGCACGTATTCGCAGTTTGAAAATTACGAATTTTTTATACCAACATATGCGAAGTACTGAAAGCGGCGTTTGGTCACATTTGTCCTAAACCTCCCTGCAGTTTTCAAAATATCCCAAACATCCCATTTTCGAGGCCTGAGCCATATTTTGGAGCCAAATTCTGGCTCTCTGCACGTATTCGCAGTTTGAAATTACGACTTTTTATACCCAACATATGTTAAGACCTATAAGCGGCAGTGTGTGACATTTTGCACAAACTCCCCTGCAGTTTTCAAAATATCCCAAATATCCCATTTTCGAGGCCTGAGCCATATTTTGGAGCCAAATTCAGGCTCTCTGCACGTATTCGCAGTTTGAAATTATGAATTTTCATACCCAACAAATGCCAAGTACTGAATGAGGCGTTTGGTCATAATTGTCCCAATCCCCCCTGCAGTTTTCAAAATATCCCAAACATCACAATTTCGAGGCCTGAGCCATATTTTGGAGCCAAATTCTGGCTCTATGCACGTATTCGCAGTTTGATATTACGACTTTTTATAACCAACATATGCCAAGTACTGAAGCGGCGTTTGGTCATATTTGTCCCAAACTCCCCAGCAGTTGTCAAAATATCCCAAACATCCCAATTTCGAGGCCTGAGCCATATTTTGGAGCCAAATTCAGGCTCTCTGCACGTATTCGCTGTTTGAAATTACGACCTTTTATACCCAACATATGCCAAGTACTGAAAGCGGCGTTTGGTCATATTTGTCCCAAACTCCCCAGCAGTTTTCAAAATATCCCAAACATCCCAATTTCGAGGCCTGAGCCATATTTTGGAGCCAAATTCAGGCTCTCTGCACGTATTCGCAGTTTGAAATTACGACTTTTCATACCCAATATATGCCAAGTACTGAAAGCGGCGTTTGGTCACATTTGTCCCAAACCCCCCTGCAGTTTTCAAAATATCCCAAACATCCCAATTTCGAGGCTTGAGCCATATTTTGTAGCCAAATTCTGGCTCTATGCACGTATTCGCAGCTTGAAAATACGATTTCTTATTCCCAACATGTGACAATTCCTGAAAGCGGCAGTGAGTGATATTTTGTACAAACTCCCCTGCAACTTCGAAATATCCCAAATATCCCAATTTCGAGGCCTGAGATATTTTTTGGAGCCAAATTCTGCCTCTCTGCACGTATTCGCAGTATGAAAATACGACTTTTTATACCCAACATATGCGAAGTACTGAAAGCGGCTTTTGGTCACATTTGGCCCAAACCTCCCTGCAGTTTTTCAAAATATCCCAAACATCCCAATTTCGAGGCCTGAGCTATATTTTGGAGCCAAATTCAGGCTCTCTGCACGTATTCGCAGTTTGAATTTACGACTTTTTATACCCAACATATGCCAAGTACTGAAAGCGGGCGTTTGGTCATATTTGTCACAAACTCCCTTGCAGTTTTCAAAATATCCCAAACATCTCAATTTCGAGGCCTGATCCATATTTTGGAGCCAAATTCTGGGTCTCTGCACGTATTTGCAGTTTGAAATTGCGACTTATTATACCCAACATATGCAAAGTACTGAAAGCGGCATTGAGTCACATTTTGCACAAACTCCCCTGCAGTTTTCCAAATATCCCAAATATTCCAATTTCGAGGCCTGAGCCATATTTTCGAGCCAAATTCTGGCTCTCTGCACGTATTCGTTGTTTGAAATTACGACTTTTTTTATACCCAACATATGGCAAGTACTAAAAGCGGCGTTTGGTCACATTTGTCCCAATATCCCTAGCAATTTTCAAAATATCCCAAACATCCCAATTTCGAGGCATGAGCCATATTTTGGAGCCAAATTCTGACTCTCTGCACGTATTCGCAGTTGAAATTACGACTTTTTTATACCCAACATATGCCAAGTACTGAAAGCAGCGTTTGGTCATATTTGTCCCAAACCTCCCTGCAGTTTTCAAAATATCCCAAACATCCCAATACCGAGGCCTGAGCCATATTTTGGAGTAAAATTCTGGCTCTCTGCACGTATTCGCATTTTGATATTACGACTTTTTATACCCAACATATGCCAATTCCTGAAAGCGGCAGTGAGTCACATTTTGCACAAACTCCCCTGCAGTTTTCAAATTTCCCAAATATCCCAATTTCGAGGCCTGAGCCATATTTTGGAGCCAAATTCTGGCTCTCTGCACGTATTCGCAGTTTGAAATTACTACTTTTTATACCCAACATATGCCAATTCCTGAAAGCGGCAGCGAGTCATATTTTGCACAAACTCCCCTACAGTTTTCGAAATATCCCAAATATCCCAATTTCAAGAGCCTGAGCCATATTTTGAAGCCAAATTCTGGCTCTCTGCACGTATTCTCAGTTTGAAATTGCGAATTTTTTATACCCAACCTATGCCAGGTACTGAAAGCGGCGTTTGGTCACATTTGTCCAAACCTCCCTGCAATTTTCAAAATATCCCAAATATCCCAATTTCGAGGCCTGAGCCATATTTTGGAGCCAAATTCTGGCTCTCTGCACGTATTCGCAGTTTGAAATTACGACTTTTTATACCCAACATGTCAAGTACTGGACGTGGCAGTGAGTCACATTTTGCACAAACTCCTCTGCAGTTTTCAAAAAATCTCAGACATCCCAATTTCGAGCATGGGCCATATTTTGGAGCCAAATTCTGGCTCTCTGCACGTATTCGCAGTTTGAAATTACGATTTTTTTATACCCAACATATGCCAAGTACTGAAAGTGGCGTTTGGTCACATTTGTCCAAAACCTCCCTGCAGTTTTCAAAATATCCCAAATATCCCAATTTCGAGGCCTGAGCCATATTTTGGAGCCAAATTCTGGCTCTCTGCACGTATTCGCAGTTTGAAATTACGAATTTTTTATACCCAACATATGCGAAGTACTGAAAGCGGCGTTTGGTCACATTTGTCCTAAACCTCCCTGCAGTTTTCAAAATATCCCAAATATCCCAATTTCGAGGCCTGAGCCATATTTTGGAGCCAAATTCTGGCTCTCTGCACGTATTCGCAGTTTGATATTACGACTTGTTATACCCAACATATGTCAAGTACTGGACGTGGCAGTGAGTCACATTTTGCACAAACTCCTCTTCAGTTTTCAAAAAATCTCAAACATCCCTTTTCGAGGCATGGGCCATATTTTGGAGCCAAATTCTGGCTCTCAGCACGTATTCGCAGTTTGAAATTACGATTTTTTTATACCCAACATATGCAAAGTACTGAATGTGGCGTTTGGTCACATTTGTTCCAAACCTCCCTGCAATTTTAAAAATATCCCAAACATCCCAATATCGAGGCCTCAGCCATATTTTGGAGCCAAATTCTGGCTCTCTGCACGTATTCGCAGTTTGAAATTGCGACTTTTTTATACCCAACATATGCCAAGTACTGAAAGTGGCGTTTGGACACATTTCTCCCAATCCATCCTTCGTGCAGTTTTCAAAATATCCGAAACTTCCCAATATCGAGGCCTGAGCCATATTTTGGAGCCAAATTCTGGCTCTCTGCACGTATTCGCATTTTGAAATTACGACTTATTATACCCAACATATGCCAAGTACAGAAAGCGGCAATGAGTCATATTTTGCACAAACTCCTCTGCAGTTTTCAAAAAATCTCAAACATCTCAATTTCGAGGCATGGGCCATATTTTGGAGCCAAATTCAGGCTCTCTACAAGTATTCGCAGTTTGAAATTACGACTTTTTATACCCAACATATGCCAAGTACTGAAAGCGGCGTTTGGTTACATATGTCCCAAACCTCCCTGTAGTTTTCAAAATATCCCAGATACCCTAATTTCGAGGCCTGAGCCATATTTTGGAGCCAAATTCTGGCTCTCTGCACGTATTCGCAGTTTGAAATTACGAATTTTTTATACCCAACATATGCCAAGTACTGAAAGTGGCGTTTGGTCACATTTGTCCCAAACCTCCCTGCAGTTTTGAGAATATCCCAAACATCCCAATATCGAGGCCTGAGCCAAATTTTGGAGACAAATTCTGGCTCTCTGCACGTATTCGCAGTTTGATATTACGACTTTTTATACCCAACATATGCCAAGTACTGAAAGCGGCGGTGAGTCACATTTTGCACAAACTCCCCAGCAGTTTTCAAAATATCCCAAACTTCCCAATTTCGAGGCCTGAACCATATTATGGAGCCAAATTCTGGCTCTCTGCACGTATTCGCAGTGTGAAATTACTATTTTTTTAATACCCAACATATGCGAAGTACTGAATGTGGCGTTTGGTCACATTTGTCCCAAACCTCCCTGCAATTTTCAAAATATCCCAAACATCCCAATATCGATGCCTGAGATAAATATTTCAGCTAAATTCTGGCTCTCTGCACGTATTCGCAGTTTGATATTACAACTTTTTATACTCAACATATGCCCAGTATTGAAAGCGGCAGTGAGTCACATTTTGCACAAACTCCCCTGCAGTTTTCATAATATCCCAAACTTCCCAATTTTAGGCCTGAACCATATTTTGGAGCTAAATTCTGGCTCTCTGCACGTATTCGCAGTGTGAAATTGCGACTTTTTTATACCCAACATATGCGAAGTACTGAAAGCGGCGTTTGGTCACATTTGTCCCAAACCTCCCTGCAGTTTTCAAAATATCCCAAACATCCCAATACCGAGGCCTGAGCCATATTTTGGAGTAAAATTCTGGCTCTCTGTACGTATTCGCAGTTTGATATTACGACTTTTTATACCCAACATATGTCAAGTACTGGACTTGGCAGTGAGTCACATTTTGCACAAACTCCTCTGCAGTTTTCAAAATATCCCAAACATCCCAATTTCGAGGCCTGAGCCATATTTTGGAGCCAAATTCTGGCTCTCTGCACGTATTCGCAGTTTGAAATTACGATTTTTTTATACCCAACATATGCGAAGTACTGAATATGGCGTTTGGTCACATTTGTCCCAAACCTCCCTGCAGTTTTCAAAATATCCCAAACATCCCAATACCGAGGCCTGAACCATATTTTGGAGCTAAATTCTGGCTCTCTGCACGTATTCGCAGTTTGAAATTACTAATTTTTATACACAACATATGCCAATTCCTGAAAGCGGCAGTTAGTCAAATTTTGCACAAACTCCCCTACAGTTTTCGAAATATCCCAAATATCCAATTTCGAGGCCTGAGCCATATTTTGGAGCCAAAATCTAGCTCTCTGCACGTATTCGCAGTTTGAAATGGCAAATTTTTTATACCCAACATATGCCAAGTACTGAAAGCGGCGTTTGGTCACATTTGTCCCAAACCTCACTGCAGTTTTCAAAATATCCTAAATATACCAATTTCGAGGCCTGAGCCATATTTTGGAGCCAAATTCTGGCTCTCTGCACGTATTCGCAGTTTGATATTACGACTTTTTATACCCAACATATGCCCAGAATTGAAAGCGGCAGCGAGTCACATTTTGCACAAACTCCTCTGCAGTTTTCAAAATATCCCAAACTTCCCAATTTCGAGGCCTGAACCATATTTTGGAGCTAAATTCTGGCTCTCTGCAGGTATTCGCAGTTTGATATTACGAATTTTTATACTCAACATATGCCAATTCCTGAAAGCGGCAGTGAGTCACATTTTGCACCAACTCCCCTGAAGTTTTGAAAATATCCCAAATATCCCAATTTCGAGGCCTGAGCCATATTTTGGAGCCAAATTCTGGCTCTCTGCACGTATTCGCAGTTTGAAATTACAACTTTTTATACCCAACATATGCCAATTCCTGAAAACGGCAGTGAGTCATATTTTGCACAAACTCCCCTACAGTTTTCGAAATATCCCAAATATCCCAATTTCAAGGCCTGAGCCATATTTTGGAGCCAAATTCTGGCTCTCTGCACGTATTCGCAGTTTGATATTACGACTTTTTATACCCAACATATGTTAAGTACTGGACGTGGCAGTGAGTCACATTTTGCACAAACTCCTCTGCAGTTTTCAAAATATCCCAAACATCCCAATTTCGAGGCCTTATCCATATTTTGGAGCCAAATTCTGGCTCTCTGCACGTATTCGCAGTTTGAAATTACGAATTTTTTATACCCAACATATTCGAAGTACTGAATATGGCGTTAGGTCACATTTGTCCCAAACCTCTCTGCAGTTTTCAAAATTTCCCAAACATCCCAATATCGAGCCCTGAGCCATATTTTGGAGTCAAATTCTGGCTCTCTGCACGTATTCGCAGTTTGATATTATGACTTTTTACACCCAACATATGCCAAGTACTGAAAATGGCGTTTGGTCACATTTGTCCCACACCTACCTGCAGTTTTCAAAATATCCCAAACATCCCAATTTCGAGGCATGAACCATATTTTGGAGCCAAATTCAGGCTCTCTGCACTTATTCGCAGTTTGAAATTACTACTTTTTATACCCAAAATATGCCAATTCCTGAAAGCGGCAGTGAGTCACATTTTGCACAAACTCCCCTGCAGTTTTCAAAATATCCCAAATATATCAATTTCGAGGCCTGAGCCATATTTTGGAGCCAAATTCTGGCTCTCTGCACGTATTCGCAGTTTGAAATTACTTCTTTTTATACCCAACATATGCCAATTCCTGAAAGCGGTAGTGAGTCATATTTTGCACAAACTCCCCTGCAGTTTTCAAGATATCCCAAACTTCCCAATTTCGAGGCCTGAACCATATTTTGGAGCTAAATTCTGGCTCTTTGCACGTTTTTGCTGTTTGAAATTACAAATTTTTATACCCAACACATGCAAAGTACTGAAAGCGGCAGTGAGTCACATTTCGTACAAACTCCCCTGTAGTTTTCGAAATATTCCAAATACCCCAATTTTGATGCCTGAGCCATATTTTGGAGCCAAATTCTGGCTCTCTGCACGTTTTCGCAGTTTGAAATTACCACTTTTTTATACCCAACATATGCAAAGTACTGAAAGCGGCAGTGAGTCGCATTTCGAACAAACTCCCCTGCAGTTTTCGAAATATCCCAAAAATCCCAATTTCCAGGCTTGAGCAATATTTTGGAGCCAAATTCTGGCTCTCTGCACGTATTCGCAGTTTGAAATTACGACTTTTTTATGCCCAACATATGCCAAGTACTGAATGCGGCGTTTGGTCACATTTGTCCCAAACCGTCCCTGCAGTTTTCAAAATATCCCAAACATCCCAATTTCGAGGCCTGAGCAATATTTTGGAGCCAAATTTTTGCTCTATACACGTATTCGCGGTTTGAAATTACGACATTTTATACCCAACATATGCCAAGTCCTGAAAGTGGCAGTGAGTCACATTTCGCACAAACTCCCCTGCAGTTTTCGAAATAATCCAAATACCCCAATTTTGAGGCCTGAGCCATATTTTGGAGCCAAATTCTGGCTCTCTGCATGTTTTCGCAGTTTGAAATTACCACTTTTTTTATACCCAACATATGCAAAGTACTGAAAGCGGCGTTTGGTCACATTTGTTTCAAACCCCCTGCAGTTTTCGAAATATCCAAACATCATAATTTCGAGACCTTAGCCATATTTTGGAGCCAAATTCTGGCTCTCTGCACGTATTCGCAGTTTGAAATTACGACTTTTTTTTACCCAACATATACCAAGTACTGAAAGCGGCTTTTGGTCACATTTGTCGCAAACCCCCCTGCAGTTTTCAAAATATCCCAAACATCCCAATTTCGAGGCCTGAGCCATATTTTGGAGCCAAATTCTGGCTCTATGCACGTATTCGCAGTTTGAAATTACGACATTTTATACCCAACATATGCCAAGTCTTGAAAGCGGCAGTGAGTCTTATTTTGCACAAACTCCCCTGGAGTTTTCGAAATATCCCAAATATCCCAATTTCGAGGTCAGAGCTATATTTTGGAGCCAAATTCTGGCTCTCTGCACGTATTCGCAGTTTGAAATTACGATTTTTTAATACCCAACATATGCCAAGTACTGAAAGCGGCGTTTAGTCACATTTGTCCCAAACCCCCCCTGCAGTTTTCAAAATGTCGAAAACATCCCAATTTCGAGGCCTTAGCCATATTTTGGAGCCAAATTCTGGCTCTCTGCACGTATTCGCAGTTTGAAAATACGATTTTTTTATCCCCAAAATATGCCAAGTACTGAAAGCGGCGTTTGGTTACATTTGTCCCTAACCTCCCTGCAGTTTTCAAAATATCCCAAACATCACAATATCTAGGCCTGAGACATATTTTGAAGCCAAATTCTGGCTCTCTGCACGTATTCGCAGTATGATATTACGATTTTTATACCCAACATATGCCAAGTACTGAAAGCGGCAGTGAGTCACATTTCGCACAAATTTCCCTGCAGTTTTCGAAATATCCCAAATATCCCAAGTT
This sequence comes from Procambarus clarkii, assembly GCF_040958095.1. NCBI lineage: Eukaryota > Metazoa > Arthropoda > Malacostraca > Decapoda > Cambaridae > Procambarus > Procambarus clarkii. The sequence goes on from NC_091159.1 coordinate 3,860,134, forward strand.
CGAGGCCTGAGCCCTATTTTGGAGCCAAATTCTGGCTCTCTGCACGTATTCACAGTTTGAAATTACGAATTCTTTATACCCAACATATGCCAAGTACTGAAAGCGGCGATTGGTTACATTTGTCCCAAACCTCCCTGCAGTTTTCAAAATATCCCAAACATCACAATATCGAGGCCTGAGCCATATTTTGGACGTATGCCATATCTCTGCACGTATTCGCAGTTTGATATTACAATTTTTATACCCAACATATGCCAAGTACTGAAAGCGGCGTTTGGTAACATTTGTCCAAAACCCCCCCTGCAGTTTTCAAAATATCCCAAACATCCCAATTTCGATGTCTGAGCCATATTTTGGAGCCAAATTCTGGCTCTATGCACGTATTCGCGGTTTGAAATTACGACATTTTATACCCAACATATGCCATGTACTGAAATTGGCGTTTGGTCACATTTGTCACAAACCTCCCTGCAGTTTTCAAAATATACTAAACATCCCAATTTCGAGACATGAGCCATATTTTGGAGGCAAATTCTGGCTCTCTTCACGTATTCGCAGTTTGAAATTACGAATTTATATACCCAACATATGCCAAGTACTGAAAGTGGCGTTTCGTCACATTTGTCCCAAACTTCCCTGCAGTTTTCAAAATATCCCAAACATCCCAATTTCGATGTCTGAGCCATATTTTGGAGCCAAATTCTGGCTCTATGCACGTATTCGCGGTTTGAAATTACGACATTTTATACCCAACATATGCCATGTACTGAAATTGGCGTTTGGTCACATTTGTCACAAACCTCCCTGCAGTTTTCCAAATATACTAAACATCCCAATTTCGAGGCCTGAGCCATATTTTAGAGCCAAATTCTGGCTCTATGCACGTATTCGCGGTTTGAAATTACGACATTTTATACCCAACATATGCCAAGTCCTGAAAGAGGCAGTGAGTCACATTTCGCACAAACTCCCCTGCAGTTTTCGAAATATCCCATACATCCCAATTTGGAGGCCTGAGCCATATTTTGTAGCCAAGCTCTACCTCTCTGCACGTATTCGCAGTTTGATATTACGAATTTTTTATGCCCAACATATGCCAAGTACTGAGAGCGGAGTTTGGTCACATTTGTCCCAAACCCCCCCTGCAATTTTCAAAATATACCAAATATCGCAATTTCGAGGCCTGAGCCATATTTTGGAGCCAAATTCTGGCTCTCTGCACGTATTCGCACTTTGAAATTACGTCTTTTTTATACCCAACTTATGCCAAGTACTGAAAGCAGCGTTTGGTTACATTTGTCCCAAACCTCCCTGCAGTTTTCAAAATATCCCAAATATCACAATATCGAGGCCTGAGTCATATTTTGGAGCCAAATTCTGGCTCTCTGAACGTATTCGCAGTTTAATATTACGATTTTTATACCCAACATATGCCAAGTACTGAAATTGGCAGTGAGTCTCATTTTGCACAAACTCCCCTGCAGTTTTCGAAATATCCCAAATATCCCAATTTCGAGGCCTGAGCAATATTTTGGAGCCAAATTCTGGCTCTCTGCACATATTCGAAGTTTGAAATTACGAATTTTTATACCCAACATATGCCAAGTACTGAACGCGGCGTTTGGTCACATTTCTCCCCCCCCCCCCTGCAGTTTTCAAAATATCCCAAACATGACAATTTCGAGGCCTGAGCAATATTTTGGAGCCAAATTCTGGCTCTATGCACGTATTCGCAGTTTGAAATTACGACTTTTTATACCTAACATATGCCAAGTCCTGAAAGCGGCAGTGAGTCAAATTTTGCACAAACTCCCTTACAGTTTTCGAAATATCCCAAATATCCCAATTTCGAGGCCTGAGCCATATTTTGGAGCAAAATTCTGGATCTCTGCACGTATTCGCAGTTTGAAAATACGATTTTTTTATACCCAAAATATGCCAAGTACTGAAAGCGGCGTTTGGTTACATTTGTCCCTAACCTCCCTGCAGTTTTCAAAATATCCCAAACATCACAATATCGAGGCCTAAGACATATTTTGAAGCCAAATTCTGGCTCTCTGCACGTATTCGCAGTTTGATATTACGACTTTTTTATGCCCAACATATACCAAGTACTGAGAGCGGCATTTGGTCACATTTGTCCCAAACCCCCTCTGCAATTTTAAAAATATCCCAAACATCCCAATTTCGAGGCCTGAGCAATATTTTAGAACCAAATTCTGGCTCTATGCACGTATTCGCGGTTTGAAATTACGACATTTTATACCCAACATATGCCAGGTCCTGAAAGAGGCAGTCAGTCACATTTCGCACAAACTCCCCTGCAGTTTTCGAATTATCCCATACATCGCAATTTGGAGGCCTGAGCCATATTTTGTAGCCAAGCTCTGGCTCTCTGCACGTATTCGCAGTTTGAAATTACGACTTTTTTATGCCCAACATATGCCGAGTACTGAGAGCGGCGTTTGGTCACATTTGTCCCAAACCCCCCCTGAAATTTTCAAAATATCCCAAACATCCCAATTTCGAGGCCTGACCAATATTTTGGAGCCAAATTCTGTCTCTCTGCACGTATTCGCACTTTGAAATTACGACTTTTTTATACCCAACTTATGCCAAGTACTGAAAGCAGCGTTTGGTTACATTTGTCCCAAGCCTCCCTGCAGTTTTCAAAATATCCCAAACATCACAATATCGAGGCCTGACCAATATTTTGGAGCCAAATTCTGGCTCTATGCACGTATCCGCAGTTTGAAATTACGACATTTTATACCCAACATATGCCAAGTCTTAAAAGCGGCAGTGAGTCACATTTCGCACAAACTCCCCTGGAGTTTTCGAAATATCCCAAATATCCCAATTTCGAGGCCAGAGCCATATTTTGGAGCCAAATTCTGGCTCTCTGCACGTATTCGCAGTTTGAAATTACGATTTTTTAATACCCAACATATGCTAAGTACTGAAAGCGGCGTTTAGTCACATTTGTCCCAAACCCCCCCTGCAGTTTTCAAAATGTCCCAAACATCCCAATTTCGAGGCCTTAGCCATATTTTGGAGCCAAATTCTGGCTCTATGCACGTATTCGCGGTTTGAAATTATGACATTTTATACCCAACATATGCCAAGTACTGAAATTGGCAGTGAGTCACATTTTGCACAAACTCCCCTGCAGTTTTCGAAATATCCCAAACATCCCAATTTTGAGGCGTGAGCCATATTTTTGAGCCAAACTCAGGCTCTCTGCACGTATTCGAAGTTTGAAATTACGACTTTTTTATACCCAATATATGCCAAGTACTGATAGCGGCGTTTGGTAACATTTGTCCCAAAACCCCCCTGCAGTTTTCAAAATATCCAAAACATCCCAATTTCGAGGCCTGAGCCATATTTTGGAGCCAAATTCTGGCTCTATGCACGTATTCGCAGTTTGAAATTACGACATTTTATACCCAACATATGCCAAGTCCTGAAAGCGGCAGTGAGTCACATTTCGCACAAACTCCCCTGCAGTTTTCGAAATATCCCAAATATCCCAATTTCGAGGCCTGAGCAATATTTTGGAGCCAAATTCTGGCTCTCTGCACGTATTCGAAGTTTGAAATTACGACTTTTTATACCCAACATATGCCAAGTACTGAACGCGGCGTTTGGTCACATTTCTCCCCCCCCCCCCCTGCAGTTTTCAAAATATCCCAAACATGCAAATTTCGAGGCCTGAGCAATATTTTGGAGCCAAATTCTGGCTCTATGCACGTATTCGCAGTTTGAAATTACGACTTTTTATACCTAACATATGCCAAGTCCTGAAAGCGGCAGTGAGTCAAATTTTGCACAAACTCCCTTACAGTTTTCGAAATATCCCAAATATCCCAATTTCGAGGCCTGAGCCATATTTTGGAGCAAAATTCTGGCTATCTGCACGTATTCGCAGTTTGAAAATACGATTTTTTTATACCCAAAATATGCCAAGTACTGAAAGCGGCGTTTGGTTACATTTGTCCCTAACCTCCCTGCAGTTTTCAAAATATCCCAAACATCACAATATCGATGCCTGAGACATATTTTGAAGCCAAATTCTGGCTCTCTGCACGTATTCGCGGTTTGAAATTACGACATTTTATACCCAACATATGCCAGGTCCTGAAAGAGGCAGTGAGTCACATTTCGCACAAACTCCCCTGCAGTTTTCGAATTATCCCATACATCCCAATTTGGAGGCCTGAGATATATTTGGTAGCCAAGCTCTGGCTCTCTGCACGTATTCGCAGTTTGAAATTACGACTTTTTTATGCCCAACATATGCCAAGTACTGAGAGCAGCGTTTGGTCACATTTGTCCCAAACCCCCTCTGCAATTTTCAAAATATCCCAAACATCCCAATTTCGAGGCCTGAGCAATATTTTGGAGCCAAATTCTGGCTCTCTGCACGTATTCGCACTTTGAAATTACGACTTTTTTATACCCAACTTATGCCAAGTACTGAAAGCAGTGTTTGGTTACATTTGTCCCAAACCTCCCTGCAGTTTTCAAAATATCCCAAACATCACAATATAGAGGCCTGAGCCATATTTTGGAGCCAAATTCAGGCTCTCTGCACGTATTCGCAGTTTGATATTACGATTTTTATACCCGACATATGCCAAGTACTGAAATTGGCAGTGAGTCACATTTTGCACAAACTCCCCTGCAGTTTTCGAAATATCGCAATCATCCCAATTTCGAGGCGTGAGCCATATTTTCGAGCCAAACTCAGGCTCTCTGCACGTATTCGAAGTTTGAAATTACGACTTTTTTATACCCAATATATGCCAAGTACTGATAGCGGCGTTTGGTAACATTTGTCCCAAACCCCCCCTGCAGTTTTCAAAAAATCCCAAACATCCCAATTCCGAGGCCTGAGCCATATTTTGGAGCCAAATTCTGGCTCTATGCACGTATTCGAAGTTTGAAATTACGACATTTTATACCCAACATATGCCAAGTCCTGAAAGCGGCAGTGAGTCACATTTCGCACAAACTCCCCTCCAGTTCTCGAAATATCCCAAATATCCCAATTTTGAGGCCTGAGCCATATTTTGGAGCCAAATTCTGTCTCTCTGCACGTATTCGAAGTTTGAAATTACGACTTTTATACCCAACATATGCCAAGTACTGAAAGTGGCGTTTGGTGACATTTGTCCCACACCTACCTGCAGTTTTCAAAATATCCCAAACATCCCAATTTCGAGGCATGAGCCATATTTTGGAGCCAAATTCTGGCTCTCTGCATGTATTCGCAGTTTGAAATTACGAATTTATATACCCAACATATGCCAAGTCCTGAGAGCGGCAGTGAGTCACATTTCGCACAAACTCCCCTGCAGTTTTCGAAATATCCCAAATATCCCAATTTTGAGGCCTGAACTATATTTTGGAGCCAAATTCTGGCACTCGGCACGTATTCGAAGTTTGAAGTTACGACTTTTTATATCCAACATTTGCCAAGTACTGAAAGTGGCATTTGGTCACATTTGTCCCAAACCCCCCCTGCAATTTTAAAAATATCCCAAACATCCCAATTTCGAGGCCTGAGCAATATTTTACAGCCAAATTCTGGCTCTATGCACGTATTCGCGGTTTGAAATTACGACATTTTATACCCAACATATGCCAGGTCCTGAAAGAGGCAGTGAGTCACATTTCGCACAAACTCCCCTGCAGTTTTCGAATTATCCCATACATCCCAATTTGGAGGCCTGAGCCATATTTGGTAGCCAAGCTCTGACTCTCTGCACGTATTCGCAGTTTGAAATTATGACTTTTTTATGCCCAACATATGCCAAGTACTGAGAGCAGCGTTTGGTCACATTTGTCCCAAACCCCCTCTGCAATTTTCAAAATATCCCAAACATCCCAATTTCGAGGCGTGAGCCATATTTTCGAGCCAAACTCAGGCTCTCTGCACGTATTCGAAGTTTGAAATTACGACTTTTTTATACCCAATATATGCCAAGTACTGATAGCGGCGTTTGGTAACATTTGTCCCAAAACCCCCCTGCAGTTTTCAAAATATCTAAAACATCCCAATTTCGAGGCCTGAGCCATATTTTGGAGCCAAATTCTGGCTCTATGCACGTATTCGCGGTTTGAAATTACGACATTTTATACCCAACATATGCCATGTACTGAAATTGGCGTTTGGTCACATTTGTCACAAACCTCCCTGCAGTTTTCAAAATATACTAAACATCCCAATTTCGAGACATGAGCCATATTTTGGAGGCAAATTCTGGCTCTCTTCACGTATTCGCAGTTTGAAATTACGAATTTATATACCCAACATATGCCAAGTACTGAAAGTGGCGTTTCGTCACATTTGTCCCAAACCTCCCTGCAGTTTTCAAAATATCCCAAACATCCCAATTTCGATGTCTGAGCCATATTTTGGAGCCAAATTCTGGCTCTATGCAGGTATTCGCGGTTTGAAATTACGACATTTTATACCCAACATATGCCATGTACTGAAATTGGCGTTTGGTCACATTTGTCACAAACCTCCCTGCAGTTTTCAAAATATACTAAACATCCCAATTTCGAGGCCTGAGCCATATTTTAGAGCCAAATTCTGGCTCTATGCACGTATTCGCGGTTTGAAATTACGACATTTTATACCCAACATATGCCAAGTCCTGAAAGAGGCAGTGAGTCACATTTCGCACAAACTCCCCTGCAGTTTTCGAAATATCCCATACATCCCAATTTGGAGGCCTGAGCCATATTTTGTAGCCAAGCTCTACCTCTCTGCACGTATTCGCAGTTTGATATTACGAATTTTTTATGCCCAACATATGCCAAGTACTGAGAGCGGAGTTTGGTCACATTTGTCCCAAACCCCCCCTGCAATTTTCAAAATATACCAAATATCGCAATTTCGAGGCCTGAGCCATATTTTGGAGCCAAATTCTGGCTCTCTGCACGTATTCGCACTTTGAAATTACGTCTTTTTTATACCCAACTTATGCCAAGTACTGAAAGCAGCGTTTGGTTACATTTGTCCCAAACCTCCCTGCAGTTTTCAAAATATCCCAAATATCACAATATCGAGGCCTGAGTCATATTTTGGAGCCAAATTCTGGCTCTCTGAACGTATTCGCAGTTTAATATTACGATTTTTATACCCAACATATGCCAAGTACTGAAATTGGCAGTGAGTCTCATTTTGCACAAACTCCCCTGCAGTTTTCGAAATATCCCAAATATCCCAATTTCGAGGCCTGAGCAATATTTTGGAGCCAAATTCTGGCTCTCTGCACATATTCGAAGTTTGAAATTACGAATTTTTATACCCAACATATGCCAAGTACTGAACGCGGCGTTTGGTCACATTTCTCCCCCCCCCCCCCTGCAGTTTTCAAAATATCCCAAACATGCCAATTTCGAGGCCTGAGCAATATTTTGGAGCCAAATTCTGGCTCTATGCACGTATTCGCAGTTTGAAATTACGACTTTTTATACCTAACATATGCCAAGTCCTGAAAGCGGCAGTGAGTCAAATTTTGCACAAACTCCCTTACAGTTTTCGAAATATCCCAAATATCCCAATTTCGAGGCCTGAGCCATATTTTGGAGCAAAATTCTGGATCTCTGCACATATTCGCAGTTTGAAAATACGATTTTTTTATACCCAAAATATGCCAAGTACTGAAAGCGGCGTTTGGTTACATTTGTCCCTAACCTCCCTGCAGTTTTCAAAATATCCCAAACATCACAATATCGAGGCCTAAGACATATTTTGAAGCCAAATTCTGGCTCTCTGCACGTATTCGCAGTTTGATATTACGACTTTTTTATGCCCAACATATGCCAAGTACTGAGAGCGGCATTTGGTCACATTTGTCCCAAACCCCCTCTGCAATTTTAAAAATATCCCAAACATCCCAATTTCGAGGCCTGAGCAATATTTTAGAGCCAAATTCTGGCTCTATGCACGTATTCGCGGTTTGAAATTACGACATTTTATACCCAACATATGCCAGGTCCTGAAAGAGGCAGTCAGTCACATTTCGCACAAACTCCCCTGCAGTTTTCGAATTATCCCATACATCGCAATTTGGAGGCCTGAGCCATATTTTGTAGCCAAGCTCTGGCTCTCTGCACGTATTCGCAGTTTGAAATTACGACTTTTTTATGCCCAACATATGCCGAGTACTGAGAGCGGCGTTTGGTCACATTTGTCCCAAACCCCCCCTGAAATTTTCAAAATATCCCAAACATCCCAATTTCGAGGCCTGACCAATATTTTGGAGCCAAATTCTGTCTCTCTGCACGTATTCGCACTTTGAAATTACGACTTTTTTATACCCAACTTATGCCAAGTACTGAAAGCAGCGTTTGGTTACATTTGTCCCAAGCCTCCCTGCAGTTTTCAAAATATCCCAAACATCACAATATCGAGGCCTGACCAATATTTTGGAGCCAAATTCTGGCTCTATGCACGTATCCGCAGTTTGAAATTACGACATTTTATACCCAACATATGCCAAGTCTTAAAAGCGGCAGTGAGTCACATTTCGCACAAACTCCCCTGGAGTTTTCGAAATATCCCAAATATCCCAATTTCGAGGCCAGAGCCATATTTTGGAGCCAAATTCTGGCTCTCTGCACGTATTCGCAGTTTGAAATTACGATTTTTTAATACCCAACATATGCTAAGTACTGAAAGCGGCGTTTAGTCACATTTGTCCCAAACCCCCCCTGCAGTTTTCAAAATGTCCCAAACATCCCAATTTCGAGGCCTTAGCCATATTTTGGAGCCAAATTCTGGCTCTATGCACGTATTCGCGGTTTGAAATTATGACATTTTATACCCAACATATGCCAAGTACTGAAATTGGCAGTGAGTCACATTTTGCACAAACTCCCCTGCAGTTTTCGAAATATCCCAAACATCCCAATTTTGAGGCGTGAGCCATATTTTTGAGCCAAACTCAGGCTCTCTGCACGTATTCGAAGTTTGAAATTACGACTTTTTTATACCCAATATATGCCAAGTACTGATAGCGGCGTTTGGTAACATTTGTCCCAAAACCCCCCTGCAGTTTTCAAAATATCCAAAACATCCCAATTTCGAGGCCTGAGCCATATTTTGGAGCCAAATTCTGGCTCTATGCACGTATTCGCAGTTTGAAATTACGACATTTTATACCCAACATATGCCAAGTCCTGAAAGCGGCAGTGAGTCACATTTCGCACAAACTCCCCTGCAGTTTTCGAAATATCCAAAATATCCCAATTTCGAGGCCTGAGCAATATTTTGGAGCCAAATTCTGGCTCTCTGCACGTATTCGAAGTTTGAAATTACGACTTTTTATACCCAACATATGCCAAGTACTGAACGCGGCGTTTGGTCACATTTCTCCCAACCCCCCCCCCCCCTGCAGTTTTCAAAATATCCCAAACATGCCAATTTCGAGGCCTGAGCAATATTTTGGAGCCAAATTCTGGCTCTATGCACGTATTCGCAGTTTCAAATTACGACTTTTTATACCTAACATATGCCAAGTCCTGAAAGCGGCAGTGAGTCAAATTTTGCACAAACTCCCTTACAGTTTTCGAAATATCCCAAATATCCCAATTTCGAGGCCTGAGCCATATTTTGGAGCAAAATTCTGGCTATCTGCACGTATTCGCAGTTTGAAAATACGATTTTTTTATACCCAAAATATGCCAAGTACTGAAAGCGGCGTTTGGTTACATTTGTCCCTAACCTCCCTGCAGTTTTCAAAATATCCCAAACATCACAATATCGATGCCTGAGACATATTTTGAAGCCAAATTCTGGCTCTCTGCACGTATTCGCGGTTTGAAATTACGACATTTTATACCCAACATATGCCAGGTCCTGAAAGAGGCAGTGAGTCACATTTCGCACAAACTCCCCTGCAGTTTTCGAATTATCCCATACATCCCAATTTGGAGGCCTGAGATATATTTGGTAGCCAAGCTCTGGCTCTCTGCACGTATTCGCAGTTTGAAATTACGACTTTTTTATGCCCAACATATGCCAAGTACTGAGAGCAGCGTTTGGTCACATTTGTCCCAAACCCCCTCTGCAATTTTCAAAATATCCCAAACATCCCAATTTCGAGGCCTGAGCAATATTTTGGAGCCAAATTCTGGCTCTCTGCACGTATTCGCACTTTGAAATTACGACTTTTTTATACCCAACTTATGCCAAGTACTGAAAGCAGTGTTTGGTTACATTTGTCCCAAACCTCCCTGCAGTTTTCAAAATATCCCAAACATCACAATATCGAGGCCTGAGCCATATTTTGGAGCCAAATTCAGGCTCTCTGCACGTATTCGCAGTTTGATATTACGATTTTTATACCCGACATATGCCAAGTACTGAAATTGGCAGTGAGTCACATTTTGCACAAACTCCCCTGCAGTTTTCGAAATATCGCAATCATCCCAATTTCGAGGCGTTAGCCATATTTTCGAGCCAAACTCAGGCTCTCTGCACGTATTCGAAGTTTGAAATTACGACTTTTTTATACCCAATATATGCCAAGTACTGATAGCGGCGTTTGGTAACATTTGTCCCAAACCCCCCCTGCAGTTTTCAAAAAATCCCAAACATCCCAATTCCGAGGCCTGAGCCATATTTTGGAGCCAAATTCTGGCTCTATGCACGTATTCGAAGTTTGAAATTACGACATTTTATACCCAACATATGCCAAGTCCTGAAAGCGGCAGTGAGTCACATTTCGCACAAACTCCCCTCCAGTTCTCGAAATATCCCAAATATCCCAATTTTGAGGCCTGAGCCATATTTTGGAGCCAAATTCTGTCTCTCTGCACGTATTCGAAGTTTGAAATTACGACTTTTATACCCAACATATGCCAAGTACTGAAAGTGGCGTTTGGTGACATTTGTCCCACACCTACCTGCAGTTTTCAAAATATCCCAAACATCCCAATTTCGAGGCATGAGCCATATTTTGGAGCCAAATTCTGGCTCTCTGCATGTATTCGCAGTTTGAAATTACGAATTTATATACCCAACATATGCCAAGTCCTGAGAGCGGCAGTGAGTCACATTTCGCACAAACTCCCCTGCAGTTTTCGAAATATCCCAAATATCCCAATTTTGAGGCCTGAACTATATTTTGGAGCCAAATTCTGGCACTCGGCACGTATTCGAAGTTTGAAGTTACGACTTTTTATATCCAACATTTGCCAAGTACTGAAAGTGGCATTTGGTCACATTTGTCCCAAACCCCCCCTGCAATTTTAAAAATATCCCAAACATCCCAATTTCGAGGCCTGAGCAATATTTTACAGCCAAATTCTGGCTCTATGCACGTATTCGCGGTTTGAAATTACGACATTTTATACCCAACATATGCCAGGTCCTGAAAGAGGCAGTGAGTCACATTTCGCACAAACTCCCCTGCAGTTTTCGAATTATCCCATACATCCCAATTTGGAGGCCTGAGCCATATTTGGTAGCCAAGCTCTGACTCTCTGCACGTATTCGCAGTTTGAAATTATGACTTTTTTATGCCCAACATATGCCAAGTACTGAGAGCAGCGTTTGGTCACATTTGTCCCAAACCCCCTCTGCAATTTTCAAAATATCCCAAACATCCCAATTTCGAGGCCTGAGCAATATTTTGGAGCCAAATTCTGGCTCTCTGCACGTATTCGCACTTTGAAATTACGACTTTTTTATACCCAACCTATGCCAAGTACTGAAAGCAGTGTTTGGTTACATTTGTCCCAAACCTCCCTGCAGTTTTCAAAATATCCCAAACATCACAATATCGAGGCCTGGGCCATATTTTGGAGCCAAATTCAGGCTCTCTGCACGTATTCGCAGTTTGATATTACGATTTTTATACCCGACATATGCCAAGTACTGAAATTGGCAGTGAGTCACATTTTGCACAAACTCCCCTGCAGTTTTCGAAATATCGCAATCATCCCAATTTCGAGGCGTGAGCCATATTTTCGAGCCAAACTCAGGCTCTCTGCACGTATTCGAAGTTTGAAATTACGACTTTTTTATACCCAATATATGCCAAGTACTGATAGCGGCGTTTGGTAACATTTGTCCCAAACCCCCCCTGCAGTTTTCAAAAAATCCCAAACATCCCAATTCCGAGGCCTGAGCCATATTTTGGAGCCAAATTCTGGCTCTATGCACGTATTCGAAGTTTGAAATTACGACATTTTATACCCAACATATGCCAAGTCCTGAAAGCGGCAGTGAGTCACATTTCGCACAAACTCCCCTCCAGTTCTCGAAATATCCCAAATATCCCAATTTTGAGGCCTGAGCCATATTTTGGAGCCAAATTCTGTCTCTCTGCACGTATTCGAAGTTTGAAATTACGACTTTTATACCCAACATATGCCAAGTACTGAAAGTGGCGTTTGGTGACATTTGTCCCACACCTACCTGCAGTTTTCAAAATATCCCAAACATCCCAATTTCGAGGCATGAGCCATATTTTGGAGCCAAATTCTGGCTCTCTGCATGTATTCGCAGTTTGAAATTACGAATTTATATACCCAACATATGCCAAGTCCTGAGAGCGGCAGTGAGTCACATTTCGCACAAACTCCCCTGCAGTTTTCGAAATATCCCAAATATCCCAATTTTGAGGCCTGAACTATATTTTGGAGCCAAATTCTGGCACTCGGCACGTATTCGAAGTTTGAAGTTACGACTTTTTATATCCAACATTTGCCAAGTACTGAAAGTGGCATTTGGTCACATTTGTCCCAAACCCCCCCTGCAATTTTAAAAATATCCCAAACATCCCAATTTCGAGGCCTGAGCAATATTTTACAGCCAAATTCTGGCTCTATGCACGTATTCGCGGTTTGAAATTACGACATTTTATACCCAACATATGCCAGGTCCTGAAAGAGGCAGTGAGTCACATTTCGCACAAACTCCCCTGCAGTTTTCGAATTATCCCATACATCCCAATTTGGAGGCCTGAGCCATATTTGGTAGCCAAGCTCTGACTCTCTGCACGTATTCGCAGTTTGAAATTATGACTTTTTTATGCCCAACATATGCCAAGTACTGAGAGCAGCGTTTGGTCACATTTGTCCCAAACCCCCTCTGCAATTTTCAAAATATCCCAAACATCCCAATTTCGAGGCCTGAGCAATATTTTGGAGCCAAATTCTGGCTCTCTGCACGTATTCGCACTTTGAAATTACGACTTTTTTATACCCAACCTATGCCAAGTACTGAAAGCAGTGTTTGGTTACATTTGTCCCAAACCTCCCTGCAGTTTTCAAAATATACCAAATATCACAATATCGAGGCCTGAGTCATATTTTGGAGCCAAATTCTGGCTCTCTGAACGTATTCGCAGTTTAATATTACGATTTTTATACCCAACATATGCCAAGTACTGAAATTGGCAGTGAGTCACATTTTGCACAAACTCCCCTGCAGTTTTCGAAATATCCCAAACATCCCAATTTCGAGGCGTGAGCCATATTTTCGAGCCAAACTCAGGCTCTCTGCACGTATTCGAAGTTTGAAATTACGACTTTTTTATACCCAATATATGCCAAGTACTGATAGCGGCGTTTGGTAACATTTGTCCCAAAACCCCCCTGCAGTTTTCAAAATATCTAAAACATCCCAATTTCGAGGCCTGAGCCATATTTTGGAGCGAAATTCTGGCTCTATGCACGTATTCGCGGTTTGAAATTTCGACACTTTATACCCAACATATGCCAAGTCCTGAAAGCGGCAGTGAGTCACATTTCGCACAAACTCCCATACAGTTTTCGAAATATCCCAAATATCCCAATTTCGAGGCTTGAGCCATATTTTGGAGCAAAATTCTGGCTCTCTGCACGTATTCGCAGTTTGAAAATACGTTTTTTTATACCCAAAATATGCCAAGTACTGAAAGCGGCGTTTGGTTACATTTGTCCCTAACCTCCCTGCAGTTTTCAAAATATCCCAAACATCACAATATCGAGGCCTGAGACATATTTTGAAGCCAAATTCTGGCTCTCTGCACGTATTCGCAGTTTGATATTACGACTTTTTTATGCCCAACATATGCCAAGTACTGAGAGCGGCATTTGGTCACATTTGTCCCAAACCCCCCCTGCAATTTTAAAAATATCCCAAACATCCCAATTTCGAGGCCTGAGCAATATTTTAGAGCCAAATTCTGGCTCTATGCACGTATTCGCGGTTTGAAATTACGACATTTTATACCCAACATATGCCAGGTCCTGAAAGAGGCAGTGAGTCACATTTCGCACAAACTCCCCTGCAGTTTTCGAATTATCCCATACATCCCAATTTGGAGGCCTGAGCCATATTTTGTAGCCAAGCTCTGGCTCTCTGCACGTATTCGCAGTTTGAAATTACGACTTTTTTATGCCCAACATATGCCGAGTACTGAGAGCGGCGTTTGGTCACATTTGTCCCAAACCCCCCCTGCAATTTTCAAAATATCCCAAACATCCCAATTTCGAGGCCTGACCAATATTTTGGAGCCAAATTCTGGCTCTCTGCACGTATTCGCACTTTGAAATTACGACTTTTTTATACCCAACTTATGCCAAGTACTGAAAGCAGCGTTTGGTTACATTTGTCCCAAGCCTCCCTGCAGTTTTCAAAATATCCCAAACATCACAATATCGAGGCCTGACCAATATTTTGGAGAAAAATTCTGGCTCTCTGCACGTATTCGCACTTTGAAATTACGACTTTTTTATACCCAACTTATGCCAAGTACTGAAAGCGGCGTTTAGTTACATTTGTCCCAAACCTCCCTGCTGTTTTCAAGATATCCAAAACATCCCAATTTCGAGGCCTGAGCCATATTTTAGAGCCAAATTCTGGCTCTATGCACGTATTCGCGGTTTGAAATTACGATATTTTATACCCAACATATGCCAAGTCCTGAAAGCGGCAGTGAGTCACATTTTGCACAAACTCCCCTGCAGTGTTCGAAATATCCCAAACATCCCAATTTCGAGGCCTGAGAAAAAATATTTTGGAGCCAAATTTTGGCTCACTGCACGTATTCGCAGTTTGAAATTTCCACTTTTTTAAACCCAACATATGCCAAGTACTGAAAGCGGCGTTTGGTTGCATTTGTCCCAAACCTCACAGCAGTTTTCAAAATATCCCAAACATCACAATATCGAGGCCTGAGCCATATTTTGGAGCCAAATACTGGCTCTCTGCACGTATTCGCAGTTTGATATTACGATTTTTATACCCAACATATGCCAAGTACTGAAAGCGGCAGTGAGTCACATTTTGCTCAAACTCACCTGCAGTTTTCGAAATATCCAAAAAATATCAAAATTTTGAGGCCTGAGCCATATTTTGGAGCCAAATTTTGGCTCTCTGCACGTATTCGCAGTTTGAAATTTCCACTTTTTTAAACCCAACATATGCCAAGTACTGAAAGCGGCGTTTGGTTGCATTTGTCCCAAACCTCACAGCAGTTTTCAAAATATCCCAAACATCACAATATCGAGGCCTGAGCCATATTTTGGAGCCAAATACTGGCTCTCTGCACGTATTCGCAGTTTGATATTACGATTTTTATACCCAACATATGCCAAGTACTGAAAGCGGCAGTGAGTCACATTTTGCACAAACTCCCCTGCAGTGTTCGAAATATCCCAAACATCCCAATTTCGAGGCCTGAGAGAAAATATTTTGGAGCCAAACTCTGGCTCTCTGCACGTATTTGCAGTTTGAAATTACGCCTTTTTTATACCCAATATATGCCAAGTACTGAAAGCGGAGTTTGGTCACATTTGTCCCAAACCCCCCCTGCAGTTTTCAAAATATCTCAAACATCCCAATTTCGAGGCCTGACCCATATTTTGGAGCCAAATTCTGGCTCTATGCACGTATTCGCGGTTTGAAATTACGACATTTTATACCCAACATATGCCATCTCCTGAAAGCGGCAGTGAGTCACATTTTGCACAAACTCCCCTGCAGTGTTCGAAATATCCCAAACATCCCAATTTCGAGGCCTGAGAAAAAATATTTTGGAGCCAAATTTTGGCTCTCTGCACGTATTCGCAGTTTAAAATTTCCACTTTTTTAAACCCAACATATGCCAAGTACTGAAAGCGGCGTTTGGTTGCATTTGTCCCAAACCTCACAGCAGTTTTCAAAATATCCCAAACATCACAATATCGAGGCCTGAGCTATATTTTGGAGCCAAATTCTGGCACTCTGCACAGATTCGAAGTTTGAAGTTACGACTTTTTATATCCAACATATTCCAAGTACTGAAAGTGGCATTTGGTCACATTTGTCCCAAACCTCCCTGCAGTTTTCAAAATATCCCAAACATCCCAATTTCGAGGCATGAGCCATATTTTGGAGCCAAATTCTGGCTCTCTGCACGTATTCGCAGTTTGAAATTACGAATTTATATACCCAACATATGCCAAGTACTGAAAGCGCCGTTTCGTCACATTTGTCCCAAACCTCCCTGCAGTTTTCAAAATATCCCAAACATCCCAATTTCGAGGCCTGAGCCATATTTTAGAGCCAAATTCTGGCTCTATGCACGTTTTCGCGGTTTGAAATTACGATATATTATACCCAACATATGCCAAGTCCTGAAAGAGGCAGTGAGTCACATTTCGCACAAACTCCCCTGCAGTTTTCTAAATATCCCAAATATCCCAATTTCGAGGCCTGAACAATATTTTGGAGCCAAATTGTAGCTTTCTGCAAGTATTCGTAGTTTGAAATTACGACTTTTTTATGCCCAACATATGCTAAGTACTGAAAGCGGCGTTTGGTCACATTTGTCCCAAACCCCCCCCCCCCCTGCAGTTTTCAAAATATCTCAAACATCCCAATTTCGAGGCCTGAGCATTATTTTGGAGCCAAATTCTGGCTCTATGCACGTATTCGCGGTTTGAAATTACGATATTTTATACTCAACATATGCCATCTCCTGAAAGCGGCAGTGAGTCACATTTTGCACAAACTCGCCTGCAGTTTTCTAAATATCCCAAATATCCCAATTTCGAGGCCTGAACAATATTTTGGAGCCAAATTCTAGCTTTCTGTACGTATTCGCAGTTTGAAATAACGACTTTTTTAAGCCCAACCTATGCTAAGTACTGAAAGCGGCTTTGGTCACATTTGTCCCAATCCCCCTTGCAGTTTTCAAAATATCCCAAACATCTCAATTTCGAGGCCTGAGCCATATTTTGGAGCAAAACTCTGGCTCTATGCACGTATTCGCGGTTTGAAATTACGACATTTTATACCCAACATATGCCAAGTCCTGAAAGCGGCAGTGATTCACATTTCGCACAAACTCCCCTGCAGTTTTCGAAATATCCCAAATATCCCAATTTTGAGGCCTGAGCTATATTTTGGAGCCAAATTCTGGCTCTCTGCACGTATTCGAAGTTTGAAATTACGACTTTTTATACCCATCATATGCCAAGTACTGAAAGTGGCATTTGGTCACATTTGTCCCAAACCTCCCTGCAGTTTTCAAAATATCCCAAACATCCCAATTTCGAGGCCTGAGCCATATTTTAGAGCCAAATTCTGGCTCTATGCACGTTTTCGCGGTTTGAAATTACGATGTATTATACCCAACATATGCCAAGTCCTGAAAGCGGCAGTGAGTCACATTTTGCACAAACTCCACTGCAGTTTTCTAATATCCAAAATATCCCAATTTCGAGGCATGAACAATAATTTGGAGCCAAATTCTAGCTTTCTGCTCATATATGCAGTTTGAAATTACGACTTTTTTATGCCCAACATATGCCAAGTACTGAAAGCGGCGTTTGGTCACATTTGTCCCAAACCCCCCTTGCAGTTTTCAGAATATCTCAAACATCCCAATTTCGAGGCCTGAGCAATATTTTGGAGCCAAATTCTGGCTCTATGCACGTATTCGCGGTTTAAAATTACGACATTTTATACCCAACATATGCCAAGTCCTGAAAGCGGCAGTGAGTCACATTTCGCACAAACTCACCTGCAGTTTTCGAAATATCCCAAATATCAAAATTTTGAGGCCTGAGCCATATTTTGGAGCCAAATTCTGGCACTCTGCACGTATTTGAAGTTTGAAGTTACGACTTTTTATATCCAACATATGCCAAGTACTGAAAGTGGCATTTGGTCACATTTGTTCCAAACCTCCCTGCAGTTTTCAAAATATCCCAAACATCCCAATTTCGAGGCATGAGCCATATTTTGGAGCAAAATTCTGGCTCTCTGCACGTATTCGCGGTTTGAAATTACGATATTTTATACCCAACATATGCCAAGTCCTGAAAGCGGCATTGAGTCACATTTTGCACAAACTCCACTGCAGTTTTCTAAATATCCAAAATATCCCAATTTCGAGGCCTGAACAATATTTTGGAGCCAAATTCTAGCTTTCTGCACGTATTCGCAGTTTGAAATTACGACTTTTTTATGCCCAACATATGCTAAGTACTGAAAGCGGCGTTTGGTCACATTTGTTCCAAACCCCCCCCCTCCCCTGCAGTTTTCAAAATATCTCAAACATCCCAATTTCGAGGCCTGAGCCATATTTTGGAGCCAAATACTGGCTCTCTGCACGTATTCGCAGTTTGATATTACGATTTTTATACCCAACATATGCCAAGTACTGAAAGCGGCAGTGAGTCACATTTTGCACAAACTCCCCTGCAGTGTTCGAAATATCCCAAACATCCCAATTTCGAGGCCTGAGAAAAAATATTTTGGAGCCAAACTCTGGCTCTCTGCACGTATTTGCAGTTTGAAATTACGCCTTTTTTATACCCAATATATGCCAAGTACTGAAAGCGGAGTTTGGTCACATTTGTCCCAAACCCCCCCTGCAGTTTTCAAAATATCTCAAACACCCCAATTTCGAGGCCTGACCCATATTTTGGAGCCAAATTTTGACTCTTTGCACGTATTCGCGGTTTGAAATTACGACATTTTATACCCAACATATGCCATCTCCTGAAAGCGGCAGTGAGTCACATTTTGCACAAACTCCCCTGCAGTGTTCGAAATATCCCAAACATCCCAATTTCGAGGCCTGAGAAAAAATATTTTGGAGCCAAATTTTGGCTCTCTGCACGTATTCGCAGTTTAAAATTTCCACTTTTTTAAACCCAACATATGCCAAGTACTGAAAGCGGCGTTTGGTTGCATTTGTCCCAAACCTCACAGCAGTTTTCAAAATATCCCAAACATCACAATATCGAGGCCTGAGCTATATTTTGGAGCCAAATTCTGGCACTCTGCACATATTCGAAGTTTGAAGTTACGACTTTTTATATCCAACATATTCCAAGTACTGAAAGTCGCATTTGGTCACATTTGTCCCAAACCTCCCTGCAGTTTTCAAAATATCCCAAACATCCCAATTTCGAGGCATGAGCCATATTTTGGAGCCAAATTCTGGCTCTCTGCACGTATTCGCAGTTTGAAATTACGAATTTATATACCCAACATATGCCAAGTACTGAAAGCGCCGTTTCGTCACATTTGTCCCAAACCTCCCTGCAGTTTTCAAAATATCCCAAACATCCCAATTTCGAGGCCTGAGCCATATTTTAGAGCCAAATTCTGGCTCTATGCACGTTTTCGCGGTTTGAAATTACGATACCCAACATAAATTTATACCCAACATATGCCAAGTCCTGAAAGAGGCAGTGAGTCACATTTCGCACAAACTCCCCTGCAGTTTTCTAAATATCCCAAATATCCCAATTTCGAGGCCTGAACAATATTTTGGAGACAAATTGTAGCTTTCTGCAAGTATTCGTAGTTTGAAATTACGACTTTTTTATGCCCAACATATGCTAAGTACAGAAAGCGGCGTTTGGTCACATTTGTCCCAAACCCCCCCCCCCTGCAGTTTTCAAAATATCTCAAACATCCCAATTTCGAGGCCTGAGCATTATTTTGGAGCCAAATTCTGGCTCTATGCACGTATTCGCGGTTTGAAATTACGATATTTTATAAACAACATATGCCATCTCCTGAAAGCGGCAGTGAGTCACATTTTGCACAAACTCGCCTGCAGTTTTCTAAATATCCCAAATATCCTAATTTCGAGGCCTGAACAATATTTTGGAGCCAAATTCTAGCTTTCTGCACGTATTCGCAGTTTGAAATAACGACTTTTTTAAGCCCAACCTATGCTAAGTACTGAAAGCGGCTTTGGTCACATTTGTCCCAATCCCCCTTGCAGTTTTCAAAATATCCCAAACATCTCAATTTCGAGGCCTGAGCCATATTTTGGAGCAAAACTCTGGCTCTATGCACGTATTCGCGGTTTGAAATTACGACATTTTATACCCAACATATGCCAAGTCCTGAAAGCGGCAGTGATTCACATTTCGCACAAACTCCCCTGCAGTTTTCGAAATATCCCAAATATCCCAATTTTGAGGCCTGAGCTATATTTTGGAGCCAAATTCTGGCTCTCTGCACGTATTCGAAGTTTGAAATTACGACTTTTTATACCCATCATATGCCAAGTACTGAAAGTGGCATTTGGTCACATTTGTCCCAAACCTCCCTGCAGTTTTCAAAATATCCCAAACATCCCAATTTCGAGGCCTGAGCCATATTTTAGAGCCAAATTCTGGCTCTATGCACGTTTTCGCGGTTTGAAATTACGATATATTATACCCAACATATGCCAAGTCCTGAAAGAGGCAGTGAGTCACATTTCGCACAAACTCCCCTGCAGTTTTCTAAATATCCCAAATATCCCAATTTCGAGGCCTGAACAATATTTTGGAGCCAAATTGTAGCTTTCTGCAAGTATTCGTAGTTTGAAATTACGACTTTTTTATGCCCAACATATGCTAAGTACTGAAAGCGGCGTTTGGTCACATTTGTCCCAAACCCCCCCCCCCTGCAGTTTTCAAAATATCTCAAACATCCCAATTTCGAGGCCTGAGCATTATTTTGGAGCCAAATTCTGGCTCTATGCACGTTTTCGCGGTTTGAAATTACGATATATTATACCCAACATATGCCAAGTCCTGAAAGAGGCAGTGAGTCACATTTCGCACAAACTCCCCTGCAGTTCTCTAAATATCCCAAATATCCCAATTTCGAGGCCTGAACAATATTTTGGAGCCAAATTGTAGCTTTCTGCAAGTATTCGTAGTTTGAAATTACGACTTTTTTATGCCCAACATATGCTAAGTACTGAAAGCGGCGTTTGGTCACATTTGTCCCAAACCCCCCCCCCCCCCCCTGCAGTTTTCAAAATATCTCAAACATCCCAATTTCGAGGCCTGAGCATTATTTTGGAGCCAAATTCTGGCTCTATGCACGTATTCGCGGTTTGAAATTACGATATTTTATACTCAACATATGCCATCTCCTGAAAGCGGCAGTGAGTCACATTTTGCACAAACTCGCCTGCAGTTTTCGAAATATCCCAAATATCCCAATTTCGAGGCCTGAACAATATTTTGGAGCCAAATTCTAGCTTTCTGTACGTATTCGCAGTTTGAAATAACGACTTTTTTAAGCCCAACCTATGCTAAGTACTGAAAGCGGCTTTGGTCACATTTGTCCCAATCCCCCTTGCAGTTTTCAAAATATCCCAAACATCTCAATTTCGAGGCCTGAGCCATATTTTGGAGCAAAACTCTGGCTCTATGCACGTATTCGCGGTTTGAAATTACGACATTTTATACCCAACATATGCCAAGTCCTGAAAGCGGCAGTGATTCACATTTCGCACAAACTCCCCTGCAGTTTTCGAAATATCCCAAATATCCCAATTTTGAGGCCTGAGCTATATTTTGGAGCCAAATTCTGGCTCTCTGCACGTATTCGAAGTTTGAAATTACGACTTTTTATACCCATCATATGCCAAGTACTGAAAGTGGCATTTGGTCACATTTGTCCCAAACCTCCCTGCAGTTTTCAAAATATCCCAAACATCCCAATTTCGAGGCCTGAGCCATATTTTAGAGCCAAATTCTGGCTCTATGCACGTTTTCGCGGTTTGAAATTACGATGTATTATACCCAACATATGCCAAGTCCTGAAAGCGGCAGTGAGTCACATTTTGCACAAACTCCTCTGCAGTTTTCTAAATATCCCAAATATCCCAATTTCGAGGCCTGAACAATATTTGGAGCCAAATTCTAGCTTTCTGCACGTATTCGCAATTTGAAATTACGACTTTTTTATGTCCAACATATGCTAAGTACTGAAAACAGCGTTTGGTCACATTTGTCCCAAACACCCCCCCCCCCTTGCAGTTTTCAAAATATCTCTAACATCCCAATTCCGAGGCCTGAGCAATATTTTGGAGCCAAATTCTGGCTCTATGCACGTATTCGCGGTTTGGAATTACGATATTTTATACCCAACATATGCCATCTCCTGAAAGCGGCAGTGAGTCACATTTCGCACAAACTCGCCTGCAGTTTTCTAAATATCCCAAATATCCCAATTTCGAGGCCTGAACAATATTTTGGAGCCAAATTCTAGCTTTTATACCCAACATATGCCAAGTCCTGAAAGCGGCAGTGAGTCACATTTTGCACAAACTCCACTGCAGTTTTCTAATATCCAAAATATCCCAATTTCGAGGCATGAACAATAATTTGGAGCCAAATTCTAGCTTTCTGCTCATATATGCAGTTTGAAATTACGACTTTTTTATGCCCAACATATGCCAAGTACTGAAAGCGGCGTTTGGTCACATTTGTCCCAAACCCCCCTTGCAGTTTTCAGAATATCTCAAACATCCCAATTTCGAGGCCTGAGCAATATTTTGGAGCCAAATTCTGGCTCTATGCACGTATTCGCGGTTTAAAATTACGACATTTTATACCCAACATATGCCAAGTCCTGAAAGCGGCAGTGAGTCACATTTCGCACAAACTCACCTGCAGTTTTCGAAATATCCCAAATATCAAAATTTTGAGGCCTGAGCCATATTTTGGAGCCAAATTCTGGCACTCTGCACGTATTTGAAGTTTGAAGTTACGACTTTTTATATCCAACATATGCCAAGTACTGAAAGTGGCATTTGGTCACATTTGTTCCAAACCTCCCTGCAGTTTTCAAAATATCCCAAACATCCCAATTTCGAGGCATGAGCCATATTTTGGAGCAAAATTCTGGCTCTCTGCACGTATTCGCGGTTTGAAATTACGATATTTTATACCCAACATATGCCAAGTCCTGAAAGCGGCAGTGAGTCACATTTTGCACAAACTCCACTGCAGTTTTCTAAATATCCAAAATATCCCAATTTCGAGGCCTGAACAATATTTTGGAGCCAAATTCTAGCTTTCTGCACGTATTCGCAGTTTGAAATTACGACTTTTTTATGCCCAACATATGCTAAGTACTGAAAGCGGCGTTTGGTCACATTTGTTCCAAACCCCCCCCCTCCCCTGCAGTTTTCAAAATATCTCAAACATCCCAATTTCGAGGCCTCAGCCATATTTTGGAGCCAAATACTGGCTCTCTGCACGTATTCGCAGTTTGATATTACGATTTTTATACCCAACATATGCCAAGTACTGAAAGCGGCAGTGAGTCACATTTTGCACAAACTCCCCTGCAGTGTTCGAAATATCCCAAACATCCCAATTTCGAGGCCTGAGAAAAAATATTTTGGAGCCAAACTCTGGCTCTCAGCACGTATTTGCAGTTTGAAATTACGCCTTTTTTATACCCAATATATGCCAAGTACTGAAAGCGGAGTTTGGTCACATTTGTCCCAAACCCCCCCTGCAGTTTTCAAAATATCTCAAACACCCCAATTTCGAGGCCTGACCCATATTTTGGAGCCAAATTTTGACTCTTTGCACGTATTCGCGGTTTGAAATTACGACATTTTATACCCAACATATGCCATCTCCTGAAAGCGGCAGTGAGTCACATTTTGCACAAACTCCCCTGCAGTGTTCGAAATATCCCAAACATCCCAATTTCGAGGCCTGAGAAAAAATATTTTGGAGCCAAATTTTGGCTCTCTGCACGTATTCGCAGTTTAAAATTTCCACTTTTTTAAACCCAACATATGCCAAGTACTGAAAGCGGCGTTTGGTTGCATTTGTCCCAAACCTCACAGCAGTTTTCAAAATATCACAAACATCACAATATCGAGGCCTGAGCTATATTTTGGAGCCAAATTCTGGCACTCTGCACATATTCGAAGTTTGAAGTTACGACTTTTTATATCCAACATATTCCAAGTACTGAAAGTGGCATTTGGTCACATTTGTCCCAAACCTCCCTGCAGTTTTCAAAATATCCCAAACATCCCAATTTCGAGGCATGAGCCATATTTTGGAGCCAAATTCTGGCTCTCTGCACGTATTCGCAGTTTGAAATTACGAATTTATATACCCAACATACGCCAAGTACTGAAAGCGCCGTTTCGTCACATTTGTCCCAAACCTCCCTGCAGTTTTCAAAATATCCCAAACATCCCAATTTCGAGGCCTGAGCCATATTTTAGAGCCAAATTCTGGCTCTATGCACGTTTTCGCGGTTTGAAATTACGATATATTATACCCAACATAT
Source organism: Procambarus clarkii (assembly GCF_040958095.1). Lineage (NCBI taxonomy): Eukaryota > Metazoa > Arthropoda > Malacostraca > Decapoda > Cambaridae > Procambarus > Procambarus clarkii. The sequence continues at coordinate 3,884,705 of NC_091159.1, forward strand.
GCCAAGTCCTGAAAGAGGCAGTGAGTCACATTTCGCACAAACTCCCCTGCAGTTTTCTAAATATCCCAAATATCCCAATTTCGAGGCCTGAACAATATTTTGGAGCCAAATTGTAGCTTTCTGCAAGTATTCGTAGTTTGAAATTACGACTTTTTTATGCCCAACATATGCTAAGTACTGAAAGCGGCGTTTGGTCACATTTGTCCCAAACCCCCCCCCCTGCAGTTTTCAAAATATCTCAAACATCCCAATTTCGAGGCCTGAGCATTATTTTGGAGCCAAATTCTGGCTCTATGCACGTATTCGCGGTTTGAAATTACGATATTTTATAAACAACATATGCCATCTCCTGAAAGCGGCAGTGAGTCACATTTTGCACAAACTCGCCTGCAGTTTTCTAAATATCCCAAATATCCTAATTTCGAGGCCTGAACAATATTTTGGAGCCAAATTCTAGCTTTCTGCACGTATTCGCAGTTTGAAATAACGACTTTTTTAAGCCCAACCTATGCTAAGTACTGAAAGCGGCTTTGGTCACATTTGTCCCAATCCCCCTTGCAGTTTTCAAAATATCCCAAACATCTCAATTTCGAGGCCTGAGCCATATTTTGGAGCAAAACTCTGGCTCTATGCACGTATTCGCGGTTTGAAATTACGACATTTTATACCCAACATATGCCAAGTCCTGAAAGCGGCAGTGATTCACATTTCGCACAAACTCCCCTGCAGTTTTCGAAATATCCCAAATATCCCAATTTTGAGGCCTGAGCTATATTTTGGAGCCAAATTCTGGCTCTCTGCACGTATTCGAAGTTTGAAATTACGACTTTTTATACCCATCATATGCCAAGTACTGAAAGTGGCATTTGGTCACATTTGTCCCAAACCTCCCTGCAGTTTTCAAAATATCCCAAACATCCCAATTTCGAGGCCTGAGCCATATTTTAGAGCCAAATTCTGGCTCTATGCACGTTTTCGCGGTTTGAAATTACGATGTATTATACCCAACATATGCCAAGTCCTGAAAGCGGCAGTGAGTCACATTTTGCACAAACTCCTCTGCAGTTGTCTAAATATCCCAAATATCCCAATTTCGAGGCCTGAACAATATTTTGGAGCCAAATTCTAGCTTTCTGCACGTATTCGCAATTTGAAATTACGACTTTTTTATGCCCAACATATGCTAAGTACTGAAAGCGGCGTTTGGTCACATTTGTCTCAATCCCCCCTGCAGTTTTCAAAATATCCCAAACATCCCAATTTCGAGGCCTGAGCAATATTTTGGAGCCAAATTCTGGCTCTCTGCACGTATTCGCAGTTTGAAATTACGACTTTTTTATGCCCAACATATGCTAAGTACTGAAAACAGCGTTTGGTCACATTTGTCCCAAACACCCCCCCCCCCCCTTGCAGTTTTCAAAATATCTCTAACATCCCAATTTCGAGGCCTGAGCAATATTTTGGAGCCAAATTCTGGCTCTATGCACGTATTCGCGGTTTAAAATTACGACATTTTATACCCAACATATGCCAAGTCCTGAAAGCGGCAGTGATTCACATTTCGCACAAACTCCCCGGCAGTTTTCAAAATATCCCAAATATCCCAATTTTGAGGCCTGAGCTATATTTTGGAGCCAAATTCTGGCTCTCTGCACGTATTCGAAGTTTGAAATTACGACTTTTTATACCCATCATATGCCAAGTACTGAAAGTGGCATTTGGTCACATTTGTCCCAAACCTTCCTGCAGTTTTCAAAATAACCCAAACATCCCAATTTCGAGGCCTGAGCCATATTTTGGAGCCAAATTCTGGCTCTATGCACGTATTCGCGGTTTGATATTACGATATTTTATACCCAACATATGCCAAGTCCTGAAAGCGGCAGTGAGTCACATTTTGCACAAACTCCACTGCAGTTTTCTAAATATCCAAAATATCCTAATTTCGAGGCCTGAACAATATTTTGGAGCCAAATTCTAGCTTTCTGCACGTATTCGTAGTTTGAAATTACGACTTTTTTATGCCCAACATATGCTAAGTACTGAAAGCGGCGTTTGGTCACATTTGTTCCAAACCCCCCCCTCCCCTGCAGTTTTCAAAATATCTCAAACATCCCAATTTCGAGGCCTGAGCAATATTTTGGAGCCAAATTCTGGCTCTATGCACGTATTCGCGGTTTGAAATTACGATATTTTATACCCAACATATGCCATCTCCTGAAAGCGGCAGTGACTCACATTTTGCACAAACTCGCCTGCAGTTTTCTAAATATCCCAAATATCCCAATTTCGAGGCCTGAACAATATTTTGGAGCCAAATTCTAGCTTTCTGCACGTATTCGCAGTTTGAAATTGCGACTTTTTTATGCCCAACATATGCTAAGTACTGAAAGCGGCTTTGGTCACATTTGTCCCAATCCCCCTTGCAGTTTTCAAAATATCCCAAACATCTCAATTTCGAGGCCTGAGCCATATTTTGGAGCAAAATTCTGGCTCTTTGCACGTATTCGTGGTTTGAAATTACGACATTTTATACCCAACATATGCCAAGTACTGAACGCGGCGTTTGGTCACATTTGTCCAAACCCCCACCCCCCCTGCAGTTCTCAAAATATCTCAAACATCCCAATTTCGAGGCCTGAGCAATATTTTGGAGCCAACTTCTGGCTCTCTGCACGTATTCGCGGTTTAAAATTACGACATTTTATACCCAACATATGCCAAGTCCTGAAAGCGGCAGTGAGTCACATTTCGCACAAACTCACCTGCAGTTTTCTAAATATCCCAAATATTCCATTTCGAGGCCTGAACAATATTTTGGAGCCAAATTCTAGCTTTCTGCTCATATACGCAGTTTGAAATTACGACTTTTTTATGCCCAACATATGCCAAGTACTGAAAGCGGCGTTTGGTCACATTTGTCCCAAACCCCCCTTGCAGTTTTCAAAATATCTCAAACATCCCAATTTCGAGGCCTGAGCAATATTTTGGAGCCAACTTCTGGCTCTATGCACGTATTCGCGGTTTAAAATTACGACATTTTATACCCAACATATGCCAAGTCCTGAAAGCGGCAGTGAGTCACATTTCGCACAAACTCACCTGCAGTTTTCGAAATATCCCAAATATCAAAATTTTGAGGCCTGAGCCATATTTTGGAGCCAAATTCTGGCACTCTGCACGTATTTGAAGTTTGAAGTTACGACTTTTTATATCCAACATATGCCAAGTACTGAAAGTGGCATTTGGTCACATTTGTTCCAAACCTCCCTGCAGTTTTCAAAATATCCCAAACATCCCAATTTCGAGGCATGAGCCATATTTTGGAGCAAAATTCTGGCTCTCTGCACGTATTCGCGGTTTGAAATTACGATATTTTATACCCAACATATGCCAAGTCCTGAAAGCGGCAGTGAGTCACATTTTGCACAAACTCCACTGCAGTTTTCTAAATATCCAAAATATCCCAATTTCGAGGCCTGAACAATATTTTGGAGCCAAATTCTAGCTTTCTGCACGTATTCGCAGTTTTAAATTACGACTTTTTTATGCCCAACATATGCTAAGTACTGAAAGCGGCGTTTGGTCACATTTGTTCCAAACCCCCCCCTCCCCTGCAGTTTTCAAAATATCTCAAACATCCCAATTTCGAGGCCTGAGCAATATTTTGGAGCCAAATTCTGGCTCTATGCACGTATTCGCGGTTTGAAATTACGATATTTTATACCCAACATATGCCATCTCCTGAAAGCGGCAGTGAGTCACATTTTGCACAAACTCGCCTGCAGTTTTCTAAATATCCCAAATATCCCAATTTCGAGGCCTGAACAATATTTTGGAGCCAAATTCTAGCTTTCTGCACGTATTCGCAGTTTGAAATTACGACTTTTTTATGCCCAACATATGCTAAGTACTGAAAGCGGCTTTGGTCACATTTGTCCCAATCCCCCTTGCAGTTTTCAAAATATCCCAAACATCTCAATTTCGAGGCCTGAGCCATATTTTGGAGCAAAATTCTGGCTCTTTGCACGTATTCGCGGTTTGAAATTACGACATTTTATACCCAACATATGCCAAGTACTGAACGCGGCGTTTGGTCACATTTGTCCAAACCCCCCCCCCCCTGCAGTTCTCAAAATATCTCAAACATCCCAATTTCGAGGCCTGAGCAATATTTTGGAGCCAACTTCTGGCTCTATGCACGTATTCGAGGTTTAAAATTACGACTTTTTTATGCCCAACATAGGCTAAGTACTGAAAGCAGCGTTTGGTCACATTTGTCCCAAACCCCCCCCCCCCCTGCAGTTTTCAAAATATCTCAAACATCCCAATTTCGAGGCCTGAGCAATATTTTGGAGCCAAATTCTGGCTCTATGCACGTATTCGTGGTTTAAAATTACGACATTTTATACCCAACATATGCCAAGTCCTGAAAGCGGCAGTGAGTCACATTTTGCACAAACTCCCCTGCAGTTTTCTAAATATCCCAAATATCCCAATTTCGAGGCCTGAACAATATTTTGGAGCCAAATTCTAGCTTTCTGCACGTATTCACAGTTTGAAATTACGACTTTTTTATGCCCAACATATGCTAAGTACTGAAAGCGGCTTTGGTCACATTTGTCCCAATCCCCCTTGCAGTTTTCAAAATATCCCAAACATCTCAATTTCGAGGCCTGAGCCATATTTTGGAGCAAAATTCTGGCTCTATGCACGTATTCGCGGTTTGAAATTACGACATTTTATACCCAACATATGCCAAGTCCTGAAAGCGGCAGTGATTCACATTTCGCACAAACTCGCCGGCAGTTTTCGAAATATCTCAAATATCCCAATTTTGAGGCCTGAGCTATATTTTGGAGCCAAATTCTGGCTCTCTGCACGTATTCGAAGTTTGAAATTACGACTTTTTATACCCATCATATGCCAAGTACTGAAAGTGGCATTTGGTCACATTTGTCCGAAACCTCCCTGCAGTTTTCAAAATATCCCAAACATCCCAATTTCGAGGCCTGAGCCATATTTTGGAGCCAAATTCTGGCACTATGCACGTATTCGCGGTTTGAAATTACGATATTTTAATCCCAACATATGCCAAGTCCTGAAAGCGGCAGTGAGTCACATTTTGCACAAACTCCCCTGCAGTTTTCTAAATATCCCAAACATCCCAATTTCGAGGCCTGAACAATATTTTGGAGCCAAATTCCATCTTTCTGCTCATATTCACAGTTTGAAATTACGACTTTTTTATACCCAATATATGCCAAGTACTGAAAGCGGAGTTTGGTCACATTTGTCCCCCCCCCCCTGGAGTTTTCAAAATATCTCAAACATCCCAATTTCGATGCCTGACCCATATTTTGGAGCCAAATTCTGGCTCTATGCACGTATTCGCGGTTTGAAATTACGACATTTTATACCCAACATATGCCAAGTCCTGTAAGCGGCAGTGAGTCACATTTCGCACAAACTCCCCTGCAGTTTTCGAAATATCCCAAATATCCCAATTTTGAGGCCTGAGCTATATTTTGGAGCCAAATTCTGGCACTCTGCACGTATTCGAAGTTTGAAGTTACGACTTTTTATATCCAACATTTGCCAAGTACTGAAAGTGGCATTTGGTCACATTTGTCCCAAACCTCCCTGCAGTTTTCAAAATATCCCAAACATCCCAATTTCGAGGCATGAGCCATATTTTGGAGCCAAATTCTGGCTCTCTGCACGTATTCGCAGTTTGAAATTACGAATTTATATACCCAACATATGCCAAGTACTAAAAGCAACGTTTCGTCACATTTGTCCCAAACCTCCCTGCAGTTTTCAAAATATCCCAAACATCCCAATTTCGAGGCCTGAGCCATATTTTGGAGCCAAATTCTGGCTCTATGCACGTATTCGCAGTTTGAAATTACGATATTTTATACCAAACATATGCCAAGTCCTGAAAGCGGCAGTGAGTCACATTTTGCACAAACTCCACTGCAGTTTTCTAAATATCCAAAATATCCCAATTTCGAGGCCTGAACAATATTATGGAGCCAAATTCTAGCTTTCTGCTCATATACGCAGTTTGAAATTACGACTTTTTTATGCCCAACATATGCCAAGTACTGAAAGCGGCGTTTGGTCACATTTGTCCCAAACCCCCCTTGCAGTTTTCAAAATATCTCAAACATCCAAATTTCGAGGCCTGAGCAATATTTTGGAGCCAACTTCAGGCTCTATGCACGTTTTCGCGGTTTGAAATTACGATATATTATACCCAACATATGCCAAGTACTGAAAGCGGCGTTTGGTCACATTTGTCTCAATCCCCCCTGCAGTTTTCAAAATATCCCAAACATCCCAATTTCGAGGCCTGAGCAATATTTTGGAGCCAAATTCTGGCTCTATGCACGTATTCGCGGTTTGAAATTACGATATTTTATACCCAACATATGCCAAGTACTGAAAGCGGCGTTTGGTCACATTTGTCTCAATCCCCCCTGCAGTTTTCAAAATATCCCAAACATCCCAATTTCGAGGCCTGAGCAATATTTTGGAGCCAAATTCTGGCTCTATGCACGTATTCGCGGTTTGAAATTACGATATTTTATACCCAACATATGCCATCTCCTGAAAGCGGCAGTGACTCACATTTTGCACAAACTCGCCTGCAGTTTTCTAAATATCCCAAATATCCCAATTTCGAGGCCTGAACAATATTTTGGAGCCAAATTCTAGCTTTCTGCACGTATTCGCAGTTTGAAATTACGACTTTTTTATGCCCAACATATGCTAAGTACTGAAAGCGGCTTTGGTCACATTTGTCCCAATCCCCCTTGCAGTTTTCAAAATATCCCAAACATCTCAATTTCGAGGCCTGAGCCATATTTTGGAGCAAAATTCTGGCTCTTTGCACGTATTCGCGGTTTGAAATTACGACATTTTATACCCAACATATGCCAAGTACTGAACGCGGCGTTTGGTCACATTTGTCCAAACCCCCACCCCCCCTGCAGTTCTCAAAATATCTCAAACATCCCAATTTCGAGGCCTGAGCAATATTTTGGAGCCAACTTCTGGCTCTCTGCACGTATTCGCGGTTTAAAATTACGACATTTTATACCCAACATATGCCAAGTCCTGAAAGCGGCAGTGAGTCACATTTCGCACAAACTCACCTGCAGTTTTCTAAATATCCCAAATATTCCATTTCGAGGCCTGAACAATATTTTGGAGCCAAATTCTAGCTTTCTGCTCATATACGCAGTTTGAAATTACGACTTTTTTATGCCCAACATATGCCAAGTACTGAAAGCGGCGTTTGGTCACATTTGTCCCAAACCCCCCTTGCAGTTTTCAAAATATCTCAAACATCCCAATTTCGAGGCCTGAGCAATATTTTGGAGCCAACTTCTGGCTCTATGCACGTATTCGCGGTTTAAAATTACGACATTTTATACCCAACATATGCCAAGTCCTGAAAGCGGCAGTGAGTCACATTTCGCACAAACTCACCTGCAGTTTTCGAAATATCCCAAATATCAAAATTTTGAGGCCTGAGCCATATTTTGGAGCCAAATTCTGGCACTCTGCACGTATTTGAAGTTTGAAGTTACGACTTTTTATATCCAACATATGCCAAGTACTGAAAGTGGCATTTGGTCACATTTGTTCCAAACCTCCCTGCAGTTTTCAAAATATCCCAAACATCCCAATTTCGAGGCATGAGCCATATTTTGGAGCAAAATTCTGGCTCTCTGCACGTATTCGCGGTTTGAAATTACGATATTTTATACCCAACATATGCCAAGTCCTGAAAGCGGCAGTGAGTCACATTTTGCACAAACTCCACTGCAGTTTTCTAAATATCCAAAATATCCCAATTTCGAGGCCTGAACAATATTTTGGAGCCAAATTCTAGCTTTCTGCACGTATTCGCAGTTTTAAATTACGACTTTTTTATGCCCAACATATGCTAAGTACTGAAAGCGGCGTTTGGTCACATTTGTTCCAAACCCCCCCCCCTCCCCTGCAGTTTTCAAAATATCTCAAACATCCCAATTTCGAGGCCTGAGCAATATTTTGGAGCCAAATTCTGGCTCTATGCACGTATTCGCGGTTTGAAATTACGATATTTTATACCCAACATATGCCATCTCCTGAAAGCGGCAGTGAGTCACATTTTGCACAAACTCGCCTGCAGTTTTCTAAATATCCCAAATATCCCAATTTCGAGGCCTGAACAATATTTTGGAGCCAAATTCTAGCTTTCTGCACGTATTCGCAGTTTGAAATTACGACTTTTTTATGCCCAACATATGCTAAGTACTGAAAGCGGCTTTGGTCACATTTGTCCCAATCCCCCTTGCAGTTTTCAAAATATCCCAAACATCTCAATTTCGAGGCCTGAGCCATATTTTGGAGCAAAATTCTGGCTCTTTGCACGTATTCGCGGTTTGAAATTACGACATTTTATACCCAACATATGCCAAGTACTGAACGCGGCGTTTGGTCACATTTGTCCAAACCCCCCCCCCCCCCTGCAGTTCTCAAAATATCTCAAACATCCCAATTTCGAGGCCTGAGCAATATTTTGGAGCCAACTTCTGGCTCTATGCACGTATTCGCGGTTTAAAATTACGACTTTTTTATGCCCAACATATGCTAAGTACTGAAAGCAGCGTTTGGTCACATTTGTCCCAAACCCCCCCCCCCCCTGCAGTTTTCAAAATATCTCAAACATCCCAATTTCGAGGCCTGAGCAATATTTTGGAGCCAAATTCTGGCTCTATGCACGTATTCGTGGTTTAAAATTACGACATTTTATACCCAACATATGCCAAGTCCTGAAAGCGGCAGTGAGTCACATTTTGCACAAACTCCCCTGCAGTTTTCTAAATATCCCAAATATCCCAATTTCGAGGCCTGAACAATATTTTGGAGCCAAATTCTAGCTTTCTGCACGTATTCACAGTTTGAAATTACGACTTTTTTATGCCCAACATATGCTAAGTACTGAAAGCGGCTTTGGTCACATTTGTCCCAATCCCCCTTGCAGTTTTCAAAATATCCCAAACATCTCAATTTCGAGGCCTGAGCCATATTTTGGAGCAAAATTCTGGCTCTATGCACGTATTCGCGGTTTGAAATTACGACATTTTATACCCAACATATGCCAAGTCCTGAAAGCGGCAGTGATTCACATTTCGCACAAACTCGCCGGCAGTTTTCGAAATATCTCAAATATCCCAATTTTGAGGCCTGAGCTATATTTTGGAGCCAAATTCTGGCTCTCTGCACGTATTCGAAGTTTGAAATTACGACTTTTTATACCCATCATATGCCAAGTACTGAAAGTGGCATTTGGTCACATTTGTCCGAAACCTCCCTGCAGTTTTCAAAATATCCCAAACATCCCAATTTCGAGGCCTGAGCCATATTTTGGAGCCAAATTCTGGCACTATGCACGTATTCGCGGTTTGAAATTACGATATTTTATACCCAACATATGCCAAGTCCTGAAAGCGGCAGTGAGTCACATTTTGCACAAACTCCCCTGCAGTTTTCTAAATATCCCAAACATCCCAATTTCGAGGCCTGAACAATATTTTGGAGCCAAATTCCATCTTTCTGCTCATATTCACAGTTTGAAATTACGACTTTTTTATACCCAATATATGCCAAGTACTGAAAGCGGAGTTTGGTCACATTTGTCCCCCCCCCCCTGGAGTTTTCAAAATATCTCAAACATCCCAATTTCGATGCCTGACCCATATTTTGGAGCCAAATTCTGGCTCTATGCACGTATTCGCGGTTTGAAATTACGACATTTTATACCCAACATATGCCAAGTCCTGTAAGCGGCAGTGAGTCACATTTCGCACAAACTCCCCTGCAGTTTTCGAAATATCCCAAATATCCCAATTTTGAGGCCTGAGCTATATTTTGGAGCCAAATTCTGGCACTCTGCACGTATTCGAAGTTTGAAGTTACGACTTTTTATATCCAACATTTGCCAAGTACTGAAAGTGGCATTTGGTCACATTTGTCCCAAACCTCCCTGCAGTTTTCAAAATATCCCAAACATCCCAATTTCGAGGCATGAGCCATATTTTGGAGCCAAATTCTGGCTCTCTGCACGTATTCGCAGTTTGAAATTACGAATTTATATACCCAACATATGCCAAGTACTAAAAGCAACGTTTCGTCACATTTGTCCCAAACCTCCCTGCAGTTTTCAAAATATCCCAAACATCCCAATTTCGAGGCCTGAGCCATATTTTGGAGCCAAATTCTGGCTCTATGCACGTATTCGCAGTTTGAAATTACGATATTTTATACCAAACATATGACAAGTCCTGAAAGCGGCAGTGAGTCACATTTTGCACAAACTCCACTGCAGTTTTCTAAATATCCAAAATATCCCAATTTCGAGGCCTGAACAATATTATGGAGCCAAATTCTAGCTTTCTGCTCATATACGCAGTTTGAAATTACGACTTTTTTATGCCCAACATATGCCAAGTACTGAAAGCGGCGTTTGGTCACATTTGTCCCAAACCCCCCTTGCAGTTTTCAAAATATCTCAAACATCCCAATTTCGAGGCCTGAGCAATATTTTGGAGCCAACTTCAGGCTCTATGCACGTTTTCGCGGTTTGAAATTACGATATATTATACCCAACATATGCCAAGTACTGAAAGCGGCGTTTGGTCACATTTGTCTCAATCCCCCCTGCAGTTTTCAAAATATCCCAAACATCCCAATTTCGAGGCCTGAGCAATATTTTGGAGCCAAATTCTGGCTCTATGCACGTATTCGCGGTTTGAAATTACGATATTTTATACCCAACATATGCCAAGTACTGAAAGCGGCGTTTGGTCACATTTGTCTCAATCCCCCCTGCAGTTTTCAAAATATCCCAAACATCCCAATTTCGAGGCCTGAGCAATATTTTGGAGCCAAATTCTGGCTCTATGCACGTATTCGCGGTTTGAAATTACGATATTTTATACCCAACATATGCCATCTCCTGAAAGCGGCAGTGACTCACATTTTGCACAAACTCGCCTGCAGTTTTCTAAATATCCCAAATATCCCAATTTCGAGGCCTGAACAATATTTTGGAGCCAAATTCTAGCTTTCTGCACGTATTCGCAGTTTGAAATTACGACTTTTTTATGCCCAACATATGCTAAGTACTGAAAGCGGCTTTGGTCACATTTGTCCCAATCCCCCTTGCAGTTTTCAAAATATCCCAAACATCTCAATTTCGAGGCCTGAGCCATATTTTGGAGCAAAATTCTGGCTCTTTGCACGTATTCGCGGTTTGAAATTACGACATTTTATACCCAACATATGCCAAGTATTGAACGCGGCGTTTGGTCACATTTGTCCAAACCCCCACCCCCCCTGCAGTTCTCAAAATATCTCAAACATCCCAATTTCGAGGCCTGAGCAATATTTTGGAGCCAACTTCTGGCTCTCTGCACGTATTCGCGGTTTAAAATTACGACATTTTATACCCAACATATGCCAAGTCCTGAAAGAGGCAGTGAGTCACATTTCGCACAAACTCACCTGCAGTTTTCTAAATATCCCAAATATTCCATTTCGAGGCCTGAACAATATTTTGGAGCAAAATTCTAGCTTTCTGCTCATATACGCAGTTTGAAATTACGACTTTTTTATGCCCAACATATGCCAAGTACTGAAAGCGGCGTTTGGTCACATTTGTCCCAAACCCCCCTTGCAGTTTTCAAAATATCTCAAACATCCCAATTTCGAGGCCTGAGCAATATTTTGGAGCCAACTTCTGGCTCTATGCACGTATTCGCGGTTTAAAATTACGACATTTTATACCCAACATATGCCATGTCCTGAAAGCGGCAGTGAGTCACATTTCGCACAAACTCACCTGCAGTTTTCGAAATATCCCAAATATCAAAATTTTGAGGCCTGAGCCATATTTTGGAGCCAAATTCTGGCACTCTGCACGTATTTGAAGTTTGAAGTTACGACTTTTTATATCCAACATATGCCAAGTACTGAAAGTGGCATTTGGTCACATTTGTTCCAAACCTCCCTGCAGTTTTCAAAATATCCCAAACATCCCAATTTCGAGGCATGAGCCATATTTTGGAGCAAAATTCTGGCTCTCTGCACGTATTCGCGGTTTGAAATTACGATATTTTATACCCAACATATGCCAAGTCCTGAAAGCGGCAGTGAGTCACATTTTGCACAAACTCCACTGCAGTTTTCTAAATATCCAAAATATCCCAATTTCGAGGCCTGAACAATATTTTGGAGCCAAATTCTAGCTTTCTGCACGTATTCGCAGTTTGAAATTACGACTTTTTTATACCCAATATATGCTAAGTACTGAAAGCGGCGTTTGGTCACATTTGTTCCAAACCCCCCCCTCCCCTGCAGTTTTCAAAATATCTCAAACATCCCAATTTCGAGGCCTGAGCCATATTTTGGAGCCAAATACTGGCTCTCTGCACGTATTCGCAGTTTGATATTACGATTTTTATACCCAACATATGCCAAGTACTGAAAGCGGCAGTGAGTCACATTTTGCACAAACTCCCCTGCAGTGTTCGAAATATCCCAAACATCCCAATTTCGAGGCCTGAGAAAAAATATTTTGGAGCCAAACTCTGGCTCTCTGCACGTATTTGCAGTTTGAAATTACGCCTTTTTTATACCCAATATATGCCAAGTACTGAAAGCGGAGTTTGTTCACATTTGTCCCAAACCCCCCCTGCAGTTTTCAAAATATCTCAAACATCCCAATTTTGAGGCCTGACCCATATTTTGGAGCCAAATTTTGACTCTTTGCACGTATTCGCGGTTTGAAATTACGACATTTTATACCCAACATATGCCATCTCCTGAAAGCGGCAGTGAGTCACATTTTGCACAAACTCCCCTGCAGTGTTCGAAATATCCCAAACATCCCAATTTCGAGGCCTGAGAAAAAATATTTTGGAGCCAAATTTTGGCTCTCTGCACGTATTCGCAGTTTAAAATTTCCACTTTTTTAAACCCAACATATGCCAAGTACTGAAAGCGGCGTTTGGTTGCATTTGTCCCAAACCTCACAGCAGTTTTTAAAATATCCCAAACATCACAATATCGAGGCCTGAGCTATATTTTGGAGCCAAATTCTGGCACTCTGCACATATTCGAAGTTTGAAGTTACGACTTTTTATATCCAACATATTCCAAGTACTGAAAGTGGCATTTGGTCACATTTGTCCCAAACCTCCCTGCAGTTTTCAAAATATCCCAAACATCCCAATTTCGAGGCCTGAGCCATATTTTAGAGCCAAATTCTGGCTCTATGCACGTTTTCGCGGTTTGAAATTACGATATATTATACCCAACATATGCCAAGTCCTGAAAGAGGCAGTGAGTCACATTTCGCACAAACTCCCCTGCAGTTTTCTAAATATCCCAAATATCCCAATTTCGAGGCCTGAACAATATTTTGGAGCCAAATTGTAGCTTTCTGCAAGTATTCGTAGTTTGAAATTACGACTTTTTTATGCCCAACATATGCTAAGTACTGAAAGCGGCGTTTGGTCACATTTGTCCCAAACCCCCCCCCCCCTGCAGTTTTCAAAATATCTCAAACATCCCAATTTCGAGGCCTGAGCATTATTTTGGAGCCAAATTCTGGCTCTATGCAAGTATTCGCGGTTTGAAATTACGATATTTTATACCCAACATATGCCATCTCCTGAAAGCGGCAGTGAGTCACATTTTGCACAAACTCGCCTGCAGTTTTCTAAATATCCCAAATATCCCAATTTCGAGGCCTGAACAATATTTTGGAGCCAAATTCTAGCTTTCTGCACGTATTCGCAGTTTGAAATAACGACTTTTTTAAGCCCAACCTATGCTAAGTACTGAAAGCGGCTTTGGTCACATTTGTCCCAATCCCCCTTGCAGTTTTCAAAATATCCCAAACATCTCAATTTCGAGGCCTGAGCCATATTTTGGAGCAAAACTCTGGCTCTATGCACGTATTCGCGGTTTGAAATTACGACATTTTATACCCAACATATGCCAAGTCCTGAAAGCGGCAGTGATTCACATTTCGCACAAACTCCCCTGCAGTTTTCGAAATATCCCAAATATCCCAATTTTGAGGCCTGAGCTATATTTTGGAGCCAAATTCTGGCTCTCTGCACTTATTCGAAGTTTGAAATTACGACTTTTTATACCCATCATATGCCAAGTACTGAAAGTGGCATTTGGTCACATTTGTCCCAAACCTCCCTGCAGTTTTCAAAATATCCCAAACATCCCAATTTCGAGGCCTGAGCCATATTTTAGAGCCAAATTCAGGCTCTATGCACGTTTTCGCGGTTTGAAATTACGATGTATTATACCCAACATATGCCAAGTCCTGAAAGCGGCAGTGAGTCACATTTTGCACAAACTCCTCTGCAGTTGTCTAAATATCCCAAATATCCCAATTTCGAGGCCTGAACAATATTTTGGAGCCAAATTCTAGCTTTCTGCACGTATTCGCAATTTGAAATTACGACTTTTTTATGCCCAACATATGCTAAGTACTGAAATCGGCGTTTGGTCACATTTGTCTCAATCCCCCCTGCAGTTTTCAAAATATCCCAAACATCCCAATTTCGAGGCCTGAGCAATATTTTGGAGCCAAATTCTGGCTCTCTGCACGTATTCGCAGTTTGAAATTACGACTTTTTTATGCCCAACATATGCTAAGTACTGAAAACAGCGTTTGGTCACATTTGTCCCAAACACCCCCCCCCCTTGCAGTTTTCAAAATATCTCTAACATCCCAATTTCGAGGCCTGAGCAATATTTTGGAGCCAAATTCTGGCTCTATGCACGTATTCGCGGTTTGAAATTACGATATTTTATACCCAACATATGTCATCTCCTGAAAGCGGCAGTGAGTCACATTTCACACAAACTCGCCTGCAGTTTTCTAAATATCCCAAATATCCCAATTTCGAGGCCTGAACAATATTTTGGGGCCAAATTCTAGCTTTTATACCCAACATATGCCAAGTCCTGAAAGCGGCAGTGAGTCACATTTTGCACAAACTCCACTGCAGTTTTCTAATATCCAAAATATCTCAATTTCGAGGCATGAACAATAATTTGGAGCCAAATTCTAGCTTTCTGCTCATATATGCAGTTTGAAATTACGACTTTTTTATGCCCAACATATGCCAAGTACTGAAAGCGACGTTTGGTCACATTTGTCCCAAACCCCCCTTGCAGTTTTCAGAATATCTCAAACATCCCAATTTCGAGGCCTGAGCAATATTTTGGAGCCAAATTCTAGCTCTATGCACGTATTCGCGGTTTAAAATTACGACATTTTATACCCAACATATGCTAAGTCCTGAGAGCGGCAGTGATTCACATTTCGCACAAACTCCCCGGCAGTTTTCAAAATATCCCAAATATCCCAATTTTGAGGCCTGAGCTATATTTTGGAGCCAAATTCTGGCTCTCTGCACGTATTCGAAGTTTGAAATTACGACTTTTTATACCCATCATATGCCAAGTACTGAAAGTGGCATTTGGTCACATTTGTCCCAAACCTTCCTGCAGTTTTCAAAATAACCCAAACATCCCAATTTCGAGGCCTGAGCCATATTTTGGAGCCAAATTCTGGCTCTATGCACGTATTCGCGGTTTGAAATTACGATATTTTATACCCAACATATGCCAAGTCCTGAAAGCGGCAGTGAGTCACATTTTACACAAACTCCACTGCAGTTTTCTAAATATCCAAAATATCCTAATTTCGAGGCCTGAACAATATTTTGGAGCCAAATTCTAGCTTTCTGCACGTATTCGTAGTTTGAAATTACGACTTTTTTATGCCCAACATATGCTAAGTACTGAAAGTGGCGTTTGGTCACATTTGTTCCAAACCCCCCCCCCCCTCCCCTGCAGTTTTCAAAATATCTCAAACATCCCAATTTCGAGGCCTGAGCAATATTTTGGAGCCAAATTCTGGCTCTATGCACGTATTCGCGGTTTGAAATTACGATATTTTATACCCAACATATGCCATCTCCTGAAAGCGGCAGTGAGTCCCATTTTGCACAAACTCGCCTGCAGTTTTCTAAATATCCCAAATATCCCAATTTCGAGGCCTGAACAATATTTTGGAGCCAAATTCTAGCTTTCTGCACGTATTCGCAGTTTGAAATTACGACTTTTTTATGCCCAACATATGCTAAGTACTGAAAGCGGCTTTGGTCACATTTGTCCCAATCCCCCTTGCAGTTTTCAAAATATCCCAAACATCTCAATTTCGAGGCCTGAGCCATATTTTGGAGCAAAATTCTGGCTCTATGCACGTATTCGCGGTTTGAAATTACGACATTTTATACCCATCATATGCCAAGTACTGAACGCGGCGTTTGGTCACATTTGTCCAAACCCCCCCCCCCCCCTGCAGTTCTCAAAATATCTCAAACATCCCAATTTCGAGGCCTGAGCAATATTTTGGAGCCAACTTCAGGCTCTCTGCACGTATTCGCGGTTTAAAATTACGACATTTTATACCCAACATATGCCAAGTCCTGAAAGCGGCAGTGAGTCACATTTCGCACAAACTCACCTGCAGTTTTCTAAATATCCCAAATATCCCAATTTCGAGGCCTGAACAATATTTTGGAGCCAAATTCTAGCTTTCTGCACGTATTCACAGTTTGAAATTACGACTTTTTTATGCCCAACATATGCTAAGTACTGAAAGCGGCTTTGGTCACATTTGTCCCAATCCCCCTTGCAGTTTTCAAAATATCCCAAACATCTCAATTTCGAGGCCTGAGCCATATTTTGGAGCAAAATTCTGGCTCTATGCACGTATTCGCGGTTTGAAATTACGACATTTTATACCCAACATATGCCAAGTCCTGAAAGCGGCAGTGATTCACATTTCGCACAAACTCGCCGGCAGTTTTCGAAATATCTCAAATATCCCAATTTTGAGGCCTGAGCTATATTTTGGAGCCAAATTCTGGCTCTCTGCACGTATTCGAAGTTTGAAATTACGACTTTTTATACCCATCATATGCCAAGTACTGAAAGTGGCATTTGGTCACATTTGTCCGAAACCTCCCTGCAGTTTTCAAAATATCCCAAACATCCCAATTTCGAGGCCTGAGCCATATTTTGGAGCCAAATTCTGGCACTATGCACGTATTCGCGGTTTGAAATTACGATATTTTATACCCAACATATGCCAAGTCCTGAAAGCGGCAGTGAGTCACATTTTGCACAAACTCCCCTGCAGTTTTCTAAATATCCCAAACATCCCAATTTCGAGGCCTGAACAATATTTTGGAGCCAAATTCCATCTTTCTGCTCATATTCACAGTTTGAAATTACGACTTTTTTATACCCAATATATGCCAAGTACTGAAAGCGGAGTTTGGTCACATTTGTCCCAACCCCCCCCCCCTGGAGTTTTCAAAATATCTCAAACATCCCAATTTCGATGCCTGACCCATATTTTGGAGCCAAATTCTGGCTCTATGCACGTATTCGCGGTTTGAAATTACGACATTTTATACCCAACATATGCCAAGTCCTGTAAGCGGCAGTGAGTCACATTTCGCACAAACTCCCCTGCAGTTTTCGAAATATCCCAAATATCCCAATTTTGAGGCCTGAGCTATATTTTGGAGCCAAATTCTGGCACTCTGCACGTATTCGAAGTTTGAAGTTACGACTTTTTATATCCAACATTTGCCAAGTACTGAAAGTGGCATTTGGTCACATTTGTCCCAAACCTCCCTGCAGTTTTCAAAATATCCCAAACATCCCAATTTCGAGGCATGAGCCATATTTTGGAGCCAAATTCTGGCTCTCTGCACGTATTCGCAGTTTGAAATTACGAATTTATATACCCAACATATGCCAAGTACTAAAAGCAACGTTTCGTCACATTTGTCCCAAACCTCCCTGCAGTTTTCAAAATATCCCAAACATCCCAATTTCGAGGCCTGAGCCATATTTTGGAGCCAAATTCTGGCTCTATGCACGTATTCGCAGTTTGAAATTACGATATTTTATACCAAACATATGCCAAGTCCTGAAAGCGGCAGTGAGTCACATTTTGCACAAACTCCACTGCAGTTTTCTAAATATCCAAAATATCCCAATTTCGAGGCCTGAACAATATTATGGAGCCAAATTCTAGCTTTCTGCTCATATACGCAGTTTGAAATTACGACTTTTTTATGCCCAACATATGCCAAGTACTGAAAGCGGCGTTTGGTCACATTTGTCCCAAACCCCCCTTGCAGTTTTCAAAATATCTCAAACATCCCAATTTCGAGGCCTGAGCAATATTTTGGAGCCAACTTCAGGCTCTATGCACGTTTTCGCGGTTTGAAATTACGATATATTATACCCAACATATGCCAAGTACTGAAAGCGGCGTTTGGTCACATTTGTCTCAATCCCCCCTGCAGTTTTCAAAATATCCCAAACAACCCAATTTCGAGGCCTGAGCAATATTTTGGAGCCAAATTCTGGCTCTATGCACGTATTCGCGGTTTGAAATTACGATATTTTATACCCAACATATGCCAAGTACTGAAAGCGGCGTTTGGTCACATTTGTCTCAATTTCCCCTGCAGTTTTCAAAATATCCCAAACATCCCAATTTCGAGGCCTGAGCAATATTTTGGAGCCAAATTCTGGCTCTCTGCACGTATTCACAGTTTGAAATTACGACTTTTTTATGCCCAACATATGCTAAGTACTGAAAGCAGCGTTTGGTCACATTTGTCCCAAACACCCCCCACCCCCTTGCAGTTTTCAAAATATCTCAAACATCCCAATTTCGAGGCCTGAGCAATATTTTGGAGCCAAATTCTGGCTCTATGCACGTATTCGCGGTTTGAAATTACGATATTTTATACCCAACATATGACATCTCCTGAAAGCGGCAGAGAGTCACATTTAGCACAAACTCGCCTGCAGTTTTCTAAATATCCCAAATATCCCAATTTCGAGGCCTGAACAATATTTTGGAGCCAAATTCTAGCTTCCTTCACATATTCGCAGTTTGAAATTACGACTTTTTTATGCCCAACATATGCCAAGTACTGAAAGTGGCGTTTGGTCACATTTGTCCCAAACCCCCCCTTGCAGTTTTCAAAATATCTCAAACATCCCAATTTCGAGGCCTGAGCAATATTTTGGAGCCAAATTCTGGCTCTATGCACGTATTCGCGGTTTAAAATTACGACATTTTATACCCAACATATGCCAAGTCGTGAAAGCGGCAGTGATTCACATTTCGCACAAACTCCCCGGCAGTTTTCGAAATATCCCAAATATCCCAATTTTGAGGTCTGAGCTATATTTTGGAGCCAAATTCTGGCTCTCTGCATGTATTCGAAGTTTGAAATTATGACTTTTTATACCCATCATATGCCAAGTACTGAAAGTGGCATTTGGTCACATTTGTCCCAAACCTCCCTGCAGTTTTTAAAATATCCCAAACATCCCATTTTCGAGGCCTGAGCCATATTTTGGAGCCAAATTCTGGCTCTATGCACGTATTCGCGGTTTGAAATTACGATATTTAATACCCAACATATGCCAAGTCCTGAAAGCGGCAGTGAGTCACATTTTGCACAAACTCCCCTGCAGTTTTCTAAATATCCAAAATATCCCAATTTCGAGGCCTGAACAATATTTTGGAGCCAAATTCTAGCTTTCTGCACGTATTCGCAGTTTGAAATTACGAATTTTTTATGCCCAACATACGCTAAGTACTGAAAGCGGCGTTTAGTCACATTTGTCCCAAACCCCCCCCCTCCCCTGCAGTTTTCAAAATATCTCAAACATCCCAATTTCGAGGCCTGAGCAATATTTTGGAGCCAAATTCTGGCTCTATGCACGTATTCGCGGTTTAAAATTACGACATTTTATACCCAACATATGCCAAGTCCTGAAAGCGGCAGTGATTCACATTTCGCACAAACTCCCCGGCAGTTTTCGAAATATCCCAAATATCCCAATTTTGAGGCCTGAGCTATATTTTGGAGCCAAATTCTGGCTCTCTGCACGTATTCGAAGTTTGAAATTACGACTTTTTATACCCATCATATGCCAAGTACTTAAAGTTCATTTGGTCACATTTGTCATAAACCTCCCTGCAGTTTTCAAAATATCCCAAACATCCCAATTTCGAGGCCTGAGCCATATTTTGGAGCCAAATTCTGGCTCTATGCACGTATTCGCGGTTTGAAATTACGATATTTTATACCCAACATATGCCAAGTCCTGAAAGCGGCAGTGAGTCACATTTTGCACAAACTCCCCTGCAGTTTTCTAAATATCCAAAATGTCCCAATTTCGAGGCCTGAACAATATTTTGGAGCCAAATTCTAGCTTTCTGCACGTATTCGCAGTTTGAAATTACGAATTTTTTATGCCCAACATACGCTAAGTACTGAAAGCGGCGTTTGGTCACATTTGTCCCAAACCCCCCCCCCCCTCCCCTGCAGTTTTCAAAATATCTCAAACATCCCAATTTCGAGGCCTGAGCCATATTTTGGAGCCAAATTCTGGCTCTATGCACGTATTCGCGGTTTGAAATTACGATATTTTATACCCAACATATGCCAAGTCCTGAAAGCGGCAGTAAGTCACATTTTGCACAAACTCCACTGCAGTTTTCTAAATATCCAAAATATCCCAATTTCGAGGCCTGAACAATATTTTGGAGCCAAATTCTAGCTTTCTGCACGTATTCACAGTTTGAAATTACGACTTTTTTATGCCCAACATATGCTAAGTACTGAAAGCGGCTTTGGTCACATTTGTCCCAATCCCCCTTGCAGTTTTCAAAATATCCCAAACATCTCAATTTCGAGGCCTGAGCCATATTTTGGAGCAAAATTCTGGCTCTATGCACGTATTCGCGGTTTGAAATTACGACATTTTATACCCAACATATGCCAAGTCCTGAAAGCGGCAGTGATTCACATTTCGCACAAACTCGCCAGCAGTTTTCGAAATATCTCAAATATCCCAATTTTGAGGCCTGAGCTATATTTTGGAGCCAAATTCTGGCTCTCTGCACGTATTCGAAGTTTGAAATTACGACTTTTTATACCCATCATATGCCAAGTACTGAAAGTGGCATTTGGTCACATTTGTCCGAAACCTCCCTGCAGTTTTCAAAATATCCCAAACATCCCAATTTCGAGGCCTGAGCCATATTTTGGAGCCAAATTCTGGCACTATGCACGTATTCGCGGTTTGAAATTACGATATTTTATACCCAACATATGCCAAGTCCTGAAAGCGGCAGTGAGTCACATTTTGCAAAAAACTCCCCTGCAGTTTTCTAAATATCCCAAACATCCCAATTTCGAGGCCTGAACAATATTTTGGAGCCAAATTCCATCTTTCTGCTCATATTCACAGTTTGAAATTACGACTTTTTTATACCCAATATATGCCAAGTACTGAAAGCGGAGTTTGGTCACATTTGTCCCAACCCCCCCCCCCCCTGGAGTTTTCAAAATATCTCAAACATCCCAATTTCGATGCCTGACCCATATTTTGGAGCCAAATTCTGGCTCTATGCACGTATTCGCGGTTTGAAATTACGACATTTTATACCCAACATATGCCAAGTCCTGTAAGCGGCAGTGAGTCACATTTCGCACAAACTCCCCTGCAGTTTTCGAAATATCCCAAATATCCCAATTTTGAGGCCTGAGCTATATTTTGGAGCCAAATTCTGGCACTCTGCACGTATTCGAAGTTTGAAGTTACGACTTTTTATATCCAACATTTGCCAAGTACTGAAAGTGGCATTTGGTCACATTTGTCCCAAACCTCCCTGCAGTTTTCAAAATATCCCAAACATCCCAATTTCGAGGCATGAGCAATATTTTGGAGCCAAATTCTGGCTCTCTGCACGTATTCGCAGTTTGAAATTACGAATTTATATACCCAACATATGCCAAGTACAAAAAGCAACGTTTCGTCACATTTGTCCCAAACCTCCTTGCAGTTTTCAAAATATCCCAAACATCCCAATTTCGAGGCCTGAGCCATATTTTGGAGCCAAATTCTGGCTCTATGCACGTATTCGCAGTTTGAAATTACGATATTTTATACCAAACATATGCCAAGTCCTGAAAGCGGCAGTGAGTCACATTTTGCACAAACTCCACTGCAGTTTTCTAAATATCCAAAATATCCCAATTTCGAGGCCTGAACAATATTATGGAGCCAAATTCTAGCTTTCTGCTCATATACGCAGTTTGAAATTACGACTTTTTTATGCCCAACATATGCCAAGTACTGAAAGCGGCGTTTGGTCACATTTGTCCCAAACCCCCCTTGCAGTTTTCAAAATATCTCAAACATCCCAATTTCGAGGCCTGAGCAATATTTTGGAGCCAACTTCAGGCTCTATGCACGTTTTCGCGGTTTGAAATTACGATATATTATACCCAACATATGCCAAGTACTGAAAGCGGCGTTTGGTCACATTTGTCTCAATCCCCCCTGCAGTTTTCAAAATATCCCAAACAACCCAATTTCGAGGCCTGAGCAATATTTTGGAGCCAAATTCTGGCTATATGCACGTATTCGCGGTTTGAAATTACGATATTTTATACCCAACATATGCCAAGTGCTGAAAGCGGCGTTTGGTCACATTTGTCTCAATCCCCCCTGCAGTTTTCAAAATATCCCAAACATCCCAATTTCGAGGCCTGAGCAATATTTTGGAGCCAAATTCTGGCTCTCTGCACGTATTCGCAGTTTGAAATTACGACTTTTTTATGCCCAACATATGCTAAGTACTGAAAGCAGCGTTTGGTCACATTTGTCCCAAACACCCCCCACCCCCTTGCAGTTTTCAAAATATCTCAAACATCCCAATTTCGAGGCCTGAGCAATATTTTGGAGCCAAATTCTGGCTCTATGCACGTATTCGCGGTTTGAAATTACGATATTTTATACCCAACATATGACATCTCCTGAAAGCGGCAGAGAGTCACATTTAGCACAAACTCGCCTGCAGTTTTCTAAATATCCCAAATATCCCAATTTCGAGGCCTGAACAATATTTTGGAGCCAAATTCTAGCTTCCTGCACATATTCGCAGTTTGAAATTACGACTTTTTTATGCCCAACATATGCCAAGTACTGAAAGTGGCGTTTGGTCACATTTGTCCCAAACCCCCCCCTTGCAGTTTTCAAAATATCTCAAACATCCCAATTTCGAGGCCTGAGCAATATTTTGGAGCCAAATTCTGGCTCTATGCACGTATTCGCGGTTTAAAATTACGACATTTTATACCCAACATATGCCAAGTCGTGAAAGCGGCAGTGATTCACATTTCGCACAAACTCCCCGGCAGTTTTCGAAATATCCCAAATATCCCAATTTTGAGGTCTGAGCTATATTTTGGAGCCAAATTCTGGCTCTCTGCATGTATTCGAAGTTTGAAATTATGACTTTTTATACCCATCATATGCCAAGTACTGAAAGTGGCATTTGGTCACATTTGTCCCAAACCTCCCTGCAGTTTTTAAAATATCCCAAACATCCCATTTTCGAGGCCTGAGCCATATTTTGGAGCCAAATTCTGGCTCTATGCACGTATTCGCGGTTTGAAATTACGATATTTTATACCCAACATATGCCAAGTCCTGAAAGCGGCAGTGAGTCACATTTTGCACAAACTCCCCTGCAGTTTTCTAAATATCCAAAATATCCCAATTTCGAGGCCTGAACAATATTTTGGAGCCAAATTCTAGCTTTCTGCACGTATTCGCAGTTTGAAATTACGAATTTTTTATGCCCAACATACGCTAAGTACTGAAAGCGGCGTTTGGTCACATTTGTCCCAAACCCCCCCCCTCCCCTGCAGTTTTCAAAATATCTCAAACATCCCAATTTCAAAGCCTGAGCAATATTTTGGAGCCAAATTCTGGCTCTATGCACGTATTCGCGGTTTAAAATTACGACATTTTATACCCAACATATGCCAAGTCCTGAAAGCGGCAGTGATTCACATTTCGCACAAACTCCCCGGCAGTTTTCGAAATATCCCAAATATCCCAATTTTGAGGCCTGAGCTATATTTTGGAGCCAAATTCTGGCTCTCTGCACGTATTCGAAGTTTGAAATTACGACTTTTTATACCCATCATATGCCAAGTACTTAAAGTGGCATTTGGTCACATTTGTCCCAAACCCCCCTTGCAGTTTTCAAAATATCTCAAACATCCCAATTTCGAGTCCTGAGCAATATTTTGGAGCCAACTTCAGGCTCTATGCACGTTTTCGCGGTTTGAAATTACGATATATTATACCCAACATATGCCAAGTACTGAAAGTGGCATTTGGTCACATTTGTCCCAAACCTCCCTGCAGTTTTTAAAATATCCCAAACATCCCATTTTCGAGGCCTGAGCCATATTTTGGAGCCAAATTCTGGCTCTATGCACGTATTCGCGGTTTGAAATTACGATATTTTATACCCAACATATGCCAAGTCCTGAAAGCGGCAGTGAGTCACATTTTGCACAAACTCCCCTGCAGTTTTCTAAATATCCAAAATATCCCAATTTTGAGGCCTGAGCTATATTTTGGAGCCAAATTCTAGCTTTCTGCTCATATACGCAGTTTGAAATTACGACTTTTTTATGCCCAACATATGCCAAGTACTGAAAGCGGCGTTTGGTCACATTTGTCCCAAACCCCCCTTGCAGTTTTCAAAATATCTCAAACATCCCAATTTCGAGTCCTGAGCAATATTTTGGAGCCAACTTCAGGCTCTATGCACGTTTTCGCGGTTTGAAATTACGATATATTATACCCAACATATGCCAAGTACTGAAAGCGGCGTTTGGTCACATTTGTCTCAATCCCCCCTGCAGTTTTCAAAATATCCCAAACATCCCAATTTCGAGGCCTGAGCAATATTTTGGAGCCAAATTCTGGCTCTCTGCACGTATTCGCAGTTTGAAATTACGACTTTTTTATGCCCAACATTTGCCAAGTACTGAAAGTGGCGTTTGGTCACACATGTCCCAAACCCCCCTTTGCAGTTTTCAAAATATCTCAAACATCCCAATTTCGAGGACTGAGCAATATTTTGGAGCCAAATTCTGGCTCTATGCACGTATTCGCGGTTTGAAATTACGATATTTTATACCCAACATATGACATCTCCTGAAAGCGGCAGTGAGTCACATTTAGCACAAACTCGCCTGCAGTTTTCTAAATATTCCAAATATCCCAATTTCGAGGCCTGAACAATATTTTGGAGCCAAATTCTAGCTTCCTGCACATATTTTCAGTTTGAAATTACGACTTTTTTATGCCCAACATATGCCAAGTACTGAAAGTGGCGTTTGGTCACATTTGTCCCAAACCCCCCCTTGCAGTTTTCAAAATATCTCAAACATCCCAAATTCGAGGCCTGAGCAATATTTTGGAGCCAAATTCTGGCTCTATGCACGTATTCGCGGTTTAAAATTACGACATTTTATACCCAACATATGCCAAGTCCTGAAAGCGGCAGTGATTCACATTTCGCACAAACTCCCCGGCAGTTTTCGAAATATCCCAAATATCCCAATTTTGAGGCCTGAGCTATATTTTGGAGCCAAATTCTGGCTCTCTGCACGTATTCGAAGTTTGAAATTACGACTTTTTATACCCATCATATGCCAAGTACTGAAAGTGGCATTTGGTCACATTTGTCCCAAACCTCCCTGCAGTTTTCAAAATATCCCAAACATCCCAATTTCGAGGCCTGAGCCATATTTTGGAGCCAAATTCTGGCTCTATGCACGTATTCGCGGTTTGAAATTACGATATTTTATACCAAACATATGCCAATTCCTGAAAGCGGCAGTGAGTCACATTTTGCACAAACTCCACTGCAGTTTTCTAAATATCCAAAATATCCCAATTTCGAGGCCTGAACAATATTTTGGAGCCAAATTCTAGCTTTCTGCTCATATACGCAGTTTGAAATTACGACTTTTTTATGCCCAACATATGCCAAGTACTGATAGCGGCGTTTGGTCACATTTGTCCCAAACCCCCCTTGCAGTTTTCAAAATATCTCAAACATCCCAATTTCGAGGCCTGAGCAATATTTTGGAGCCAACTTCAGGCTCTATGCACGTTTTCGCGGTTTGAAATTACGATATATTATACCCAACATATGCCAAGTACTGAAAGCGGCGTTTGGTCACATTTGTCTCAATCCCCCCTGCAGTTTTCAAAATATCCCAAACATCCCAATTTCGAGGCCTGAGCAATATTTTGGAGCCAAATTCTGGCTCTCTGCACGTATTCGCGGTTTGAAATTATGATATTTTATACCCAACATATGCCAAGTCCTGAAAGCGGCAGTGAGTCACATTTTGCACAAACTCCCCTGCAGTTTTCTAAATATCGAAAATATCCCAATTTCGAGGCCTGAACAATATTTTGCAGCCAAATTCTAGCTTTCTGCACGTATTCGCAGTTTGAAATTACGAATTTTTATGCCCAACATATGCTAAGTACTGAAAGCGGCGTTTGGTCACATTTGTCCCAACCCCCTCCCCCCTCCCCAGCAGTTTTCAAAATATCTCAAACATCCCAATTTCGAGGCCTGAGCAATATTTTGGAGCCAAATTCTGGCTCTATGCACGTATTCGCGGTTTAAAATTACGACATTTTATACCCAACATATGCCAAGTCCTGAAAGCGGCAGTGATTCACATTTCGCACAAACTCCCCGGCAGTTTTCGAAATATCCCAAATATCCCAATTTTGAGGCCTGAGCTATATTTTGGAGCCAAATTCTGGCTCTCTGCACGTATTCGAAGTTTGAAATTACGACTTTTTATACCCATCATATGCCAAGTACTGAAAGTGGCATTTGGTCACATTTGTCCCAAACCTCCCTGCAGTTTTCAAAATATCCCAAACATCCCAATTTCGAGGCCTGAGCCATATTTTGGAGCCAAATTCTGGCTCTATGCACGTATTCGCGGTTTGAAATTACGATATTTTATACCCAACATATGCCAAGTCCTGAAAGCGGCAGTGAGTCACATTTTGCACAAACTCCCCTGCAGTTTTCTAAATATCCAAAATATCCCAATTTCGAGGCCTGAACAATATTTTGGAGCCAAATTCTAGCTTTCTGCGCGTATTCGCAGTTTGAATTTACGAATTTTTTATGCCCAACATATGCTAAGTACTGAAAGCGGCGATTGGTCACATTTGTCCCAAACCCCCCCCCCCCTCCCCTGCAGTTTTCAAAATATCTCAAACATCCCAATTTCGAGGCCTGAGCAATATTTTGGAGCCAAATTCTGGCTCTATGCACGTATTCGCGGTTTGAAATTACGATATTTTATACCCAACATATGCCATCTCCTGAAAGCGGCAGTGAGTCACATTTTGCACAAACTCGCCTGCAGTTTTCTAAATATCCAAAATATCCCAATTTCGAGGCCTGAACAATATTTTGGAGCCAAATTCTAGCTTTCTGCACGTATTCGCAGTTTGAAATTACGACTTTTTTATGCCCAACATATGCTAAGTACTGAAAGCAGCGTTTGGTCACATTTGTCCCAAACATTCCCCCCCCCCCCCTGCAGTTTTCAAAATATCTCTAACATCCCAATTTCGAGGCCTGAGCAATATTTTGGAGCCAAATTCTGGCTCTATGCACGTATTCGCGGTTTGAAATTACGATATTTTATACCCAACATATGCCATCTCCTGAAAGCGGCAGTGATTCACATTTCGCACAAACTCGCCTGCAGTTTTCTAAATATCCCAAATATCCCAATTTCGAGGCCTGAACAATATTTTGGAGCCAAATTCTAGCTTCCTGCACATATTCGAAGTTTGAAATTGCGACTTTTTTATGCCCAACGTATGCCAAGTACTGAAAGCGGCGTTTGGTCACATTTGTCCCAAACCCCCCTTGCAGTTTTCAAAATATCTCAAACTTCCCAATTTCGAGGCCTGAGCAATATTTTGGAGCCAACTTCAGGCTCTATGCACGTTTTCGCGGTTTGAAATTACGATATATTATACCCAACATATGCCAAGTACTGAAAGCGGCGTTTGGTCACATTTGTCTCAATCACCCCTGCAGTTTTCAAAATATCCCAAACATCCCAATTTCGAGGCCTGAGCAATATTTTGGAGCCAAATTCTGGCTCTCTGCACGTATTCGCAGTTTGAAATTACGACTTTTTTATGCCCAACATATGCTAAGTACTGAAAGCAGCGTTTGGTCACATTTGTCCTAAACACCCCCCCCCCTTGCAGTTTTCAAAATATCTCAAACATCCCAATTTCGAGGCCTGAGCAATATTTTGGAGCCAAATTTTGGCTCTATGCACGTATTCGCGGTTTGAAATTACAATATTTTATACCCAACATATGCCATCTCCTGAAAGCGGCAGTGAGTCACATTTCGCACAAACTCGCCTGCAGTTTTCTAAATATCCCAAATATCCCAATTTCGAGGCCTGAACAATATTATGGAGCCAAATTCTAGCTTCCTGCACATATTCGCAGTTTGAAATTACGACTTTTTTATGCCCAACATATGCCAAGTACTGAAAGTGGCGTTTGGTCACATTTGTCCCAAACCCCCCCTTGCAGTTTTCAAAATATCTCAAACATCCCAATTTCGAGGCCTGAGCAATATTTTGGAGCCAAATTCTGGCTCTATGCACGTATTCGCGGTTTAAAATTACGACATTTTATACCCAACATATGCCAAGTCCTGAAAGCGGCAGTGATTCACATTTCGCACAAACTCCCCGGCAGTTTTCGAAATATCCCAAATATCCCAATTTTGAGGCCTGAGCTATATTTTGGAGCCAAATTCTGGCTCTCTGCACGTATTCGAAGTTTGAAATTTCGACTTTTTATACCCATCATATGCCAAGTACTGAAAGTGGCATTTGGTCACATTTGTCCCAAACCTCCCTGCAGTTTTCAAAATATCCCAAACATCCCAATTTCGAGGCCTGAGCCATATTTGGAGCCAAATTCTGGCTCTATGCACGTATTCGCGGTTTGAAATTACGATATTTTATACCCAACATATGCTAAGTCCTGAAAGCGGCAGTGAGTCACATTTTGCACAAACTCCCCTGCAGTTTTCTAAATATCCAAAATATCCCAATTTCGAGGCCTGAACAATATTTTGGAGCCAAATTCTAGCTTTCTGCACGTATTCGCAGTTTGAAATTACGAATTTTTTATGCCCAACATACGCTAAGTACTGAAAGCGGCGTTTGGTCACATTTGTCCCAAACCCCCCCCCCCCTCCCCTGCAGTTTTCAAAATATCTCAAACATCCCAATTTCGAGGCCTGAGCAATATTTTGGAGCCAAATTCTGGCTCTATGCACGTATTCGCGGTTTGAAATTACGATATTTTATACCCAACATATGCCATCTCCTGAAAGCGGCAGTGAGTCACATTTTGCACAAACTCGCCTGCAGTTTTCTAAATATCCCAAATATCCCAATTTTGAGGCCTGAGCTATATTTTGGAGCCAAATTCTGGCTCTCTGCACGTATTCGAAGTTTGAAATTACGACTTTTTATACCCATCATAAGCAAGTACTGAAAGTGGCATTTGGTCACATTTGTCCCAAACCTCCCTGCAGTTTTCAAAATATCCCAAACATCCCAATTTCGAGGCCTGAGCCATATTTTGGAGCCAAATTCTGGCTCTATGCACGTATTCGCGGTTTGAAATTACGATATTTTATACCAAACATATGCCAATTCCTGAAAGCGGCAGTGAGTCACATTTTGCACAAACTCCACTGCAGTTTTCTAAATATCCAAAATATCCCAATTTCGAGGCCTGAACAATATTTTGGAGCCAAATTCTAGCTTTCTGCTCATATACGCAGTTTGAAATTACGACTTTTTTATGCCCAACATATGCCAAGTACTGAAAGCGGCGTTTGGTCACATTTGTCCCAAACCCCCCTTGCAGTTTTCAAAATATCTCAAACATCCCAATTTCGAGGCCTGAGCAATATTTTGGAGCCAACTTCAGGCTCTATGCACGTTTTCGCGGTTTGAAATTACGATATATTATACCCAACATATGCCAAGTACTGAAAGCGGCGTTTGGTCACATTTGTCTCAATCCCCCCTGCAGTTTTCAAAATATCCCAAACATCCCAATTTCGAGGCCTGAGCAATATTTTGGAGCCAAATTCTGGCTCTCTGCACGTATTCGCGGTTTGAAATTATGATATTTTATACCCAACATATGCCAAGTCCTGAAAGCGGCAGTGAGTCACATTTTGCACAAACTCCCCTGCAGTTTTCTAAATATCGAAAATATCCCAATTTCGAGGCCTGAACAATATTTTGCAGCCAAATTCTAGCTTTCTGCACGTATTCGCAGTTTGAAATTACGAATTTTTATGCCCAACATATGCTAAGTACTGAAAGCGGCGTTTGGTCACATTTGTCCCAACCCCCCCCCCCCCCTCCCCAGCAGTTTTCAAAATATCTCAAACATCCCAATTTCGAGGCCTGAGCAATATTTTGGAGCCAAATTCTGGCTCTATGCACGTATTCGCGGTGTGAAATTACGATATTTTATACCCAACATATGCCATCTCCTGAAAGCGGCAGTGAGTCACATTTTGCACAAACTCGCCTGCAGTTTTCTAAATATCCCAAATATCCCAATTTCGAGGCCTTAACAATATTTTGGAGCCAAATTCTAGCTTTCTGCACGTATTCCCAGTTTGAAATTACGACTTTTTTATGCCCAACATATGCTAAGTACTGAAAGCAGCGTTTGGTCACATTTGTCCCAAACACCCCCCCCCCTGCAGTTTTCAAAATATCTCTAACATCCCAATTTCGAGGCCTGAGCAATATTTTGGAGCCAAATTCTGGCTCTATGCACGTATTCGCGGTTTGAAATTACGATATTTTATACCCAACATATGACATCTCCTGAAAGCGGCAGTGAGTCACATTTTGCACAAACTCGCCTGCAGTTTTCTAAATATCCCAAATATCCCAATTTCGAGGCCTGAACAATATTTTGGAGCCAAATTCTAGCTTCCTGCACATATTCGCAGTTTGAAATTACGACTTTTTTATGCCCAACATATGCCAAGTACTGAAAGTGGCGTTTGGTCACATTTGTCCCAAACCCCCCCTTGCAGTTTTCAAAATATCTCAAACATCCCAATTTCGAGGCCTGAGCAATATTTTGGAGCCAAATTCTGACTCTATGCACGTATTCGCGGTTTAAAATTACGACATTTTATACCCAACATATGCCAAGTCCTGAAAGCGGCAGTGATTCACATTTCGCACAAACTCCCCGGCAGTTTTCGAAATATCCCAAATATCCCAATTTTGAGGCCTGAGCTATATTTTGGAGCCAAATTCTGGCTCTCTGCACGTATTCGAAGTTTGAAATTACGACTTTTTATACCCATCATATGCCAAGTACTGAAAGTGGCATTTGGTCACATTTGTCCCAAACCTCCCTGCAGTTTTCAAAATATCCCAAACATCCCAATTTCGAGGCCTGAGCCATATTTTGGAGCCAAATTCTGGCTCTATGCACGTATTCGCGGTTTGAAATTACGATATTTTATACCCAACATATGCCAAGTCCTGAAAGCGGCAGTGAGTCACATTTTGCACAAACTCCCCTGCAGTTTTCTAAATATCCAAAATATCCCAATTTCGAGGCCTGAACAATATTTTGGAGCCAAATTCTAGCTTTCTGCGCGTATTCGCAGTTTGAATTTACGAATTTTTTATGCCCAACATATGCTAAGTACTGAAAGCGGCGATTGGTCACATTTGTCCCAAACCCCCCCCCCCTCCCCTGCAGTTTTCAAAATATCTCAAACATCCCAATTTCGAGGCCTGAGCAATATTTTGGAGCCAAATTCTGGCTCTATGCACGTTTTCGCGGTTTGAAATTACGATATTTTATACCCAACATATGCCATCTCCTGAAAGCGGCAGTGAGTCACATTTTGCACAAACTCGCCTGCAGTTTTCTAAATATCCAAAATATCCCAATTTCGAGGCCTGAACAATATTTTGGAGCCAAATTCTAGCTTTCTGCACGTATTCGCAGTTTGAAATTACGACTTTTTTATGCCCAACATATGCTAAGTACTGAAAGCAGCGTTTGGTCACATTTGTCCCAAACATTCCCCCCCCCCTGCAGTTTTCAAAATATCTCTAACATCCCAATTTCGAGGCCTGAGCAATATTTTGGAGCCAAATTCTGGCTCTATGCACGTATTCGCGGTTTGAAATTACGATATTTTATACCCAACATATGCCATCTCCTGAAAGCGGCAGTGATTCACATTTCGCACAAACTCGCCTGCAGTTTTCTAAATATCCCAAATATCCCAATTTCGAGGCCTGAACAATATTTTGGAGCCAAATTCTAGCTTCCTGCACATATTCGAAGTTTGAAATTGCGACTTTTTTATGCCCAACGTATGCCAAGTACTGAAAGCGGCGTTTGGTCACATTTGTCCCAAACCCCCCTTGCAGTTTTCAAAATATCTCAAACTTCCCAATTTCGAGGCCTGAGCAATATTTTGGAGCCAACTTCAGGCTCTATGCACGTTTTCGCGGTTTGAAATTACGATATATTATACCCAACATATGCCAAGTACTGAAAGCGGCGTTTGGTCACATTTGTCTCAATCACCCCTGCAGTTTTCAAAATATCCCAAACATCCCAATTTCGAGGCCTGAGCAATATTTTGGAGCCAAATTCTGGCTCTCTGCACGTATTCGCAGTTTGAAATTACGACTTTTTTATGCCCAACATATGCTAAGTACTGAAAGCAGCGTTTGGTCACATTTGTCCTAAACACCCCCCCCCCTTGCAGTTTTCAAAATATCTCAAACATCCCAATTTCGAGGCCTGAGCAATATTTTGGAGCCAAATTTTGGCTCTATGCACGTATTCGCGGTTTGAAATTACAATATTTTATACCCAACATATGCCATCTCCTGAAAGCGGCAGTGAGTCACATTTCGCACAAACTCGCCTGCAGTTTTCTAAATATCCCAAATATCCCAATTTCGAGGCCTGAACAATATTATGGAGCCAAATTCTAGCTTCCTGCACATATTCGCAGTTTGAAATTACGACTTTTTTATGCCCAACATATGCCAAGTACTGAAAGTGGCGTTTGGTCACATTTGTACCAAACCCCCCCTTGCAGTTTTCAAAATATCTCAAACATCCCAATTTCGAGGCCTGAGCAATATTTTGGAGCCAAATTCTGGCTCTATGCACGTATTCGCGGTTTAAAATTACGACATTTTATACCCAACATATGCCAAGTCCTGAAAGCGGCAGTGATTCACATTTCGCACAAACTCCCCGGCAGTTTTCGAAATATCCCAAATATCCCAATTTTGAGGCCTGAGCTATATTTTGGAGCCAAATTCTGGCTCTCTGCACGTATTCGAAGTTTGAAATTTCGACTTTTTATACCCATCATATGCCAAGTACTGAAAGTGGCATTTGGTCACATTTGTCCCAAACCTCCCTGCAGTTTTCAAAATATCCCAAACATCCCAATTTCGAGGCCTGAGCATATTTGGAGCCAAATTCTGGCTCTATGCACGTATTCGCGGTTTGAAATTACGATATTTTATACCCAACATATGCCAAGTCCTGAAAGCGGCAGTGAGTCACATTTTGCACAAACTCCCCTGCAGTTTTCTAAATATCCAAAATATCCCAATTTCGAGGCCTGAACAATATTTTGCAGCCAAATTCTAGCTTTCTGCACGTATTCGCAGTTTGAAATTACGAATTTTTATGCCCAACATATGCTAAGTACTGAAAGCGGCGTTTGGTCACATTTGTCCCAAACCCCCCCCCCCCTCCCCTGCAGTTTTCAAAATATCTCAAACATCCCAATTTCGAGGCCTGAGCAATATTTTGGAGCCAAATTCTGGCTCTATGCACGTATTCGCGGTTTGAAATTACGATATTTTATACCCAACATATGACAGCTCCTGAAAGCGGCAGTGAGTCACATTTAGCACAATCTCGCCTGCAGTTTTCTAAATATCCCAAATATCCCAATTTCGAGGCCTGAACAATATTTTGGAGCCAAATTCTAGCTTCCTGCACATATTCGCAGTTTGAAATTACGACTTTTTTATGCCCAACATATGCCAAGTACTAAAAGTGGCGTTTGGTCACATTTGTCCCAAACCCCCCCTTGCAGTTTTCAA
This sequence comes from Procambarus clarkii, assembly GCF_040958095.1. NCBI lineage: Eukaryota > Metazoa > Arthropoda > Malacostraca > Decapoda > Cambaridae > Procambarus > Procambarus clarkii. The sequence continues at coordinate 3,919,024 of NC_091159.1, forward strand.
AATATCTCAAACATCACAATTTCGAGGCCTGAGCAATATTTTGGAGCCAAATTCTGGCTCTATGCACGTATTCGCGGTTAAAAATTACGACATTTTATACCCAACATATGCCAAGTCCTGAAAGCGGCAGTGATTCACATTTCGCACAAACTCCCCGGCAGTTTTCGAAATATCCCAAATATCCCAATTTTGAGGCCTGAGCTATATTTTGGAGCCAAATTCTGGCTCTCTGCACGTATTCGAAGTTTGAAATTACGACTTTTTATACCCATTATATGCCAAGTACTGAAAGTGGCATTTGGTCACATCTGTCCCAAACCTCCCTGCAGTTTTCAAAATATCCCAAACATCCCAATTTCGAGGCCTGAGCCATATTTTGGAGCCAAATTCTGGCTCTATGCACGTATTCGCGGTTTGAAATTACGATATTTTATACCCAACATATGCCAAGTCCTGAAAGCGGCAGTGAGTCACATTTTGCACAAACTCCCCTGCAGTTTTCTAAATATCCAAAATATCCCAATTTCGAGGCCTGAACAATATTTTGCAGCCAAATTCTAGCTTTCTGCACGTATTCGCAGTTTGAAATTACGAATTTTTATGCCCAACATATGCTAAGTACTGAAAGCGGCGTTTGGTCACATTTGTCCCAAACCCCCCCCCCTCCCTCCCCTGCAGTTTTCAAAATATCTCAAACATCCCAATTTCGAGGCCTGAGCAATATTTTGGAGCCAAATTCTGGCTCTATGCACGTATTCGCGGTTTGAAATTACGATATTTTATACCCAACATATGCCATCTCCTGAAAGCGGCATTGAGTCACATTTTGCACAAACTCGCCTGCAGTTTTCTAAATATCCCAAATATCCCAATTTCGAGGCCTAAACAATATTTTGGAGCCAAATTCTAGCTTCCTGCACATATTTGCAGTTTGAAATTGCGACTTTTTTATGCCCAACATATGCCAAGCACTGAAAGCGGCGTTTGGTCACATTTGTCCCAAACCCCCCCTTGCAGTTTTCAAAATATCTCAAACATCCCAATTTCGAGGCCTGAGCATTATTTTGGAGCCAAATTCTGGCTCTATGCACGTATTCGCGGTCTGAAATTACGATATTTTATACCCAACATATGCCATCTCCTGAAAGCGGCAGTGAGTCACATTTCGCACAAACTCGCCTGCAGTTTTCTAAATATCCCAAATATCCCAATTTTGAGGCCTGAACAATATTTTGGAGCCAAATTCTAGCTTTTATACCCAACATATGCCAAATCCTGAAAGCGGCAGTGAGTCACATTTTGCACAAACTCCACTGCAGTTTTCTAAATATCCAAAATATCCCAATTTCGAGGCCTGAACAATATTTTGGAGCCAAATTCTAGCTTTCTGCTCATATACGCAGTTTGAAATTACGATTTTTTTATGCCCAACATATGCCAAGTACTGAAAGCGGCGTTTGGTCACATTTGTCCCAAACCCCCCTTGCAGTTTTCAAAATATCTCAAACATCCCAATTTCGAGGCCTGAGCAATATTTTGGAGCCAACTTCAGGCTCTATGCACTTTTTCGCGGTTTGAAATTACGATATATTATACCCAACATATGCCAAGTACTGAAAGCGGCGTTTGGTCACATTTGTCTCAATCCCCCCTGCAGTTTTCAAAATATCCCAAACATCCCAATTTCGAGGCCTGAGCCATATTTTGGAGCCAAATTCATGCTCTATGCACGTATTCGCGGTTTGAAATTACGATATTTTATACCCAACATATGCCAAGTCCTGAAAGCGGCAGTGAGTCACATTTTGCACAAACTCCCCTGCAGTTTTCTAAATATCCAAAATATCCCAATTTCGAGGCCTGAACAATATTTTGGAGCCAAATTCTAGCTTTCTGCACGTATTCGCAGTTTGAAATTACGAATTTTTTATGCCCAACATATGCTAAGTACTGAAAGCGGCGTTTGGTCACATTTGTCCCAAACCCCCCCCCCCCCATCCCCTGCAGTTTTCAAAATATCTCAAACATCCCAATTTCGAGGCCTGAGCAATATTTTGGAGCCAAATTCTGGCTCTATGCACGTATTCGCGGTTTGAAAATACGATATTTTATACCCAACATATGCCATCTCCTGAAAGCGGCAGTGAGTCACATTTTGCACAAACTCGCCTGCAGTTTTCTAAATATCCCAAATATCCCAATTTCGAGGCCTGAACAATATTTTCGAGCCAAATTCTAGCTTTCTGCACGTATTCGCAGTTTGATATTACGACTTTTTTATGCCCAACATATGCTAAGTACTGAAAGCGGCTTTGGTCACATTTGTCCAAATCCCATTTGCAGTTTTCAAAATATCCCAAACATCTCAATTTCGAGGTCTGAGCCATATTTTGGAGCAAAATTCTGGCTCTTTGCACGTATTCGCGGTTTGAAATTACGACATTTTATACCCAACATATGCCAAGTACTGAACGCGGCGTTTGGTCACATTTGTCCAAACCCCCCCCCCCCCCTCTGCAGTTCTCAAAATATCCCAAACATCACAATTTCGAGGTCTGAGCCATATTTTGGAGCCAAATTCTGGTTCTATGCACGTATTCGCGGTTTGAAATTACGACATTTTATACCCAACATATGCCAAGTCCTGAAATTGGCAGTGATTCACATTTCGCACAAACTCCCCTGCAGTTTTCGAAATATCCCAAATATCCCAATTTTGAGGCCTGAGCTATATTTTGGAGCCAAGATCTGGCTCTCTGCACGTATTCGAAGTTTGAAATTACGACTTTTTATACCCATCATATGCCAAGTACTGAAAGTGGCATTTGGTCACATTTGTCCCAAACCTCCCTGCAGTTTTCAAAATATCCCAAACATCCCAATTTCGAGGCCTGAGCCATATTTTGGAGCCAAATTCTGGCTCTATGCACGTATTCGCGGTTTGAAATTACGATATTTTATACCCAACATATGCCAAGTCCTGAAAGCGGCAGTGAGTCACATTTTGCACAAACTCCCCTGCAGTTTTCTAAATATCCAAAATATCCCAATTTCGAGGCCTGAACAATATTTTGGAGCCAAATTCTAGCTTTCTGCTCATATACGCAGTTTGAAATTACGACTTTTTTATGTCCAACATATGCCAAGTACTGAAAGCGGCGTTTGGTCACATTTGTCCCAAACCCCCCTTGCAGTTTTCAAAATATCTCAAACATCCCAATTTCGAGGCCTGAGCAATATTTTGGAGCCAACTTCTGGCTCTATGCACGTATTCGCGGTTTAAAATTACGACATTTTATACCCAACATATGCCAAGTCCTGAAAGCGGCAGTGAGTCACATTTCGCACAAACTCACCTGCAGTTTTTGAAATATCCCAAATATCAAAATTTTGAGGCCTGAGCCATATTTTGGAGCCAAATTCTGGCACTCTGCACGTATTTGAAGTTTGAAGTTACGACTTTTTATATCCAACATATGCCAAGTACTGAAAGTGGCATTTGGTCACATTTGTTCCAAACCTCCATGCAGTTTTCAAAATATCCCAAACATCCCAATTTCGAGGCATGAGCCATATTTTGGAGCAAAATTCTGGCTCTCTGCACGTATTCGCAGTTTGAAATTACGAATTTATATACCCAACATATGCCAAGTACTGAAAGTGGCATTTGGTCACATTTGTCCCAAACCTCCCTGCAGTTTTCAGAATATCCCAAACATCCCAATTTCGAGGCCTGAGCCATATTTTAGAGCCAAATTCTGGCTCTATGCACGTTTTCGCGGTTTGAAATTACGATATATTATACCCAACATATGCCAAGTCCTGAAAGCGCCAGTGAATCATATTTTGCACAAACACCCCTGCAGTTTTCTAAATATCCCAAATATCCCAATTTCGAGGCCTGAACAATATTTTGGAGCCAAATTCTATCTTTCTGCACGTATTCGCAGTTTGAAATTACGACTTTTTTATGCCCATCATATGCTAAGTACTGAAAGCGGCGTTTGGTCACATTTGTCTCAATCCCCCCTGCAGTTTTCAAAATATCCCAAACATCCCAATTTCGAGGCCAGAGCAATATTTTGGAGCCAAATTCTGGCTCTCTGCACGTATTCGCAGTTTGAAATTACGACTTTTTTATGCCCAACATATGCTAAGTACTGAAAGCAGCGTTTGGTCACATTTGTCCCAAACCTCCCCCCCCCTGCAGTTTTCAAAATATCTCAAACATCCCAATTTCGAGGCCTGAGCAATATTTTGGAGCCAAATTCTGGCTCTATGAACGTATTCGCGGTTTGAAATTACGATATTTTATACCCAACATATGCCATCTCCTGAAAGCGGCAGTGAGTCACATTTCGCACAAACTCGCCTGCAGTTTTCTAAATATCCCAAATATCCCCATTTCGAGGCCTGAACAATATTTTGGAGCCAAAATCTAGCTTCCTGCACATATTCGCAGTTTGAAATTACGACTTTTTTATGCCCAACATATGCCAAGTACTGAAAGCGGCGTTTGGTCACATTTGACCCAAACCCCCCCTTGCAGTTTTCAAAATATCTCAAACATCCCAATTTCGAGGCCTGAGCAATATTTTGGAGCCAAATTCTGGCTCTATGCACGTATTCGCGGTTTAAAATTACGACATTTTATACCCAACATATGCCAAGTCCTGAAAGCGGCAGTGAGTCACATTTCGCACAAACTCCCCGGCAGTTTTCGAAATATCCCAAATATCCCAATTTTGAGGCCTGAGCTATATTTTGGAGCCAAATTCTGGCTCTTTGCACGTATTCGAAGTTTGAAATTACGACTTTTTATACCCATCATATGCCAAGTACTGAAAGTGGCATTTGGTCACATTTGTCCCAAACCTCCCTGCAGTTTTCAAAATATCCCAAACATCCCAATTTTGAGGCCTGAGCTATATTTTGGAGCCAAATTCTGGCACTATGCACGTATTCGCGGTTTGAAATTACGATATTTTATACCCAACATATGCCAAGTCCTGAAAGCGGCAGTGAGTCACATTTTGCACAAACTCCCCTGCAGTTTTCTAAATATCCAAAATATCCCAATTTCGAGGCCTGAACAATATTTTGGAGCCAAATTCTAGCTTTCTGCTCATATTCGCAGTTTGAAATTACGACTTTTTTTATACCCAATATATGCCAAGTACTGAAAGCGGAGTTTGGTCACATTTGTCCCAAACCCCCCCCCCCCCTGCAGTTTTCAAAATATCTCAAACATCCCAATTTCGAGGCCTGACACATATTTTGGAGCCAAATTCTGGCTCTATGCACGTATTCGCGGTTTGAAATTACGACATTTTATACCCAACATATGCCAAGTCCTGAAAGCGGCAGTGATTCACATTTCGCATAAACTCCCCTGCAGTTTTCGAAATATCCCAAATATCCCAATTTTGAGGCCTGAGCTATATTTTGGAGCCAAATTCTGGCACTCTGCACGTATTCGAAGTTTGAAGTTACGACTTTTTTATACCCAACATATGCAAAGTACTGAAAGTGGCATTTGGTCACATTTGTCCCAAACCTCCCTGCAGTTTTCAAAATATCCCAAACATCCCAATTTTGAGGCCTGAGCTATAATTTGGAGCCAAATTCTTGCTCTCTGCACGTATTCGAAGTTTGAAATTACGACTTTTTATACCCAACATATGCCAAGTACTGAAAGTGGCATTTGGTCACATTTATCCCAAACCTCCCTGCAGTTTTCAAAATATCCCAAACATCCCAATATCGAGGAATGAGCCATATTTTGGAGCCAATTTCTGGCTCTCTACACGTATTCGCAGTTTGAAATTACGACTTTTTTATGCCCAACATATGTCAAGTACTGAAAGCGGCGTTTGGTCACATTTGTCCCAAACCCTCCCTGCAGTTTTCAAAATATCTTAAACATCACAATTTCGAGGCCTGATCAATATTTTGGAGCCAAATTCTGGCTCTATGCACGTATTTGCGGTTTGAAATTACGACATTTTATACCCAACATATGCCAAGTCCTGAAAGCGGCAGTGAGTCACATTTCGCACAAACTCACCTGCAGTTTTCGAAATATCCCAAATATCCCAATTTTGAGGCCTGAGCCATATTTTGGAGCCAAATTCTGGCTCTCTGCACGTATTCGCAGTTTGAAATTACCACTTTTTTATACCCAACATATGCCAAGTATTGAAAGTGGCGTTTGGTCACATTTGTCTAAATCCCCTCTCAGTTTTCAAAATATCCCAAACATCCCAATTTCGAGGCCTGAGCCATATTTTGGAGCCAAATTCTGGCTATCTGCACGTATTCACAGTTTGAAATTACGACTTTTTTATGCCCAACATATGCCAAGTACTGAAAGCGGCGTTTTGTCACATTTGTCCCAAACCTCCCCTGCAGTTTTCAAAATATCTCAAACATCCCAATTTTGAGGCCTGAGCAATATTTTGGAGCCAAATTCTTGCTCTATGCACGTATTCGCGGTTTGAAATTACGACATTTTATACCCAACATATGCATAATCCTGAAAGCGGCAGTGAGTCACAATTCGCACAAACCCCCCTTCCAGTTTTAAAAATATCCCAAACATCCCAATTTCGAGGCCTGAGCCATATTTTGGAGCCAAATTCTGGCTCTATGCATGTATTCGCGGTTTGAAATTACGACATTTTATACCCAACATATGCAAAGTCTTGATAGCGGCAGTGAGTCAAATTTCGCACAACCTCCCCTGCAGTGTTCGAAATATCCCAAACATCCCAATTTCGAGGCCTGAGAAAAAATATTTTGGAGCCAAACTCTGGCTCTCTGCACGTATTTGCAGTTTGAAATTACGACTTTTTTATACCCAACATATGCAAAGTACTAAACGCGGCGTTTGGTCACATTTGTCCAAAACCGCCCCCTGCAGTTTTCAAAATATCCCAAACATCCCAATTTCGAGGCCTGAGCAATATTTTGGAGCCAAATTCTGGTTCTATGCACGTTTTCGCGGTTTGAAATTACGACATTTTATACCCAACATATGCCAAGTCCTGTAAGCGGCAGTGAGTCACATTTCGCACAAACTCCCCTGCAGTTTTCGAAATATCCCAAATATCCCAATTTTGAGGCCCGAGCTATATTTTGGAGCAAATTCTGGCTCTATGCACGTATTCGCGGTTTGAAATTACGACATTTTATACTCAACATATGTCAAGTACTGAAATCGCCTTTGGTCACATTTGTCCCAAACCCCCACCCCCCCTGCAGTTTTCAAAATATCTCAAACATCCCAATTTTGAGGCCTGAGCAATATTTTGTAGCCAAATTCTGGCTCTATGCACGTATTCGCGGTTTGAAATTACGACATTTTATACCCAACATATGCCAAGTCCTGAAAGCGGCCGTGAGTCACATTTCGCACAAACTCACCTGCAGTTTTCGAAATATCCCAAATATCCCAATTTTGAGGCCTGAGCCATATTATGGAGCCAAATTCTGGCTCTCTGCACGTATTCGCAGTTTGAAATTACAACTTTTTTTTACCCAACATATGCCAAGTACTGAAAGCGGCGTTTGGTCTCATTTGTCTCAATCCCCCCTGCAGTTTTCCAAATATTCTAAATATCCCAATTTCGAGGCCTGAGCCATATTTTGGAGCCAAATTCTGGCTCTCTGCACGTATTCGCAGTTTGAAATAACAACTTTTTTATACCCAACATATACAAAGTACTGAAAGCAGCGTTTGGTCACATTTGTCCCAAACCCCCCCTGCAGTTTTCAAAATATCCCAAACATCCCAATTTCGAGGCCTGAGCAAAATTTTGTAGCCAAATTCTGGCTCTATAAACGTATTCGCGGTTTGAAATTACGACATTTTATACCCAACATATGCCAAGTCCTGAAAGCGGCCGTGAGTCACATTTCGCACAAACTCACCTGCAGTTTTCGAAATATCCCAAATATCCCAATTTTGAGGCCTGAGCCATATTATGGAGCCAAATTCTGGCTCTCTGCACGTATTCGCAGTTTGAAATTACAACTTTTTTTTACCCAACATATGCCAAGTACTGAAAGCGGAGTTTGGTCACATTTGTCCCAAATCCCCCCTGTAGTTTTAAAAATATCCCAAACATCCCAATTTCGAGGCCTGAGCCATATTTTGGAGCCAAATTTTGGCTCTATGTACGTATTCGCAGTTTGAAATTACGACTTTTTTATACCCAACATATACAAAGTACTGAAAGCGGCGTTTGGTCACATTTGTCCCAAACCCCCCCTGCAGTTTTCAAAATATCCCAAACATCCCAATTTCGAGGCCTGAGCAAAATTTTGTAGCCAAATTCTGGCTCTATAAACGTATTCGCGGTTTGAAATTACGACATTTTATACCCAACATATGCCAAGTCCTGAAAGCGGCAGTGAGTCACATTTCGCACAAACTCCCCTGCAGTTTTCGAAATATCCCAAATATCCCAATTTCGAAGCCTGAACAATATTTTGGAGCCAAATTCTAGCTTTCTGCACGTATTCGCAGTTTGAAATTACGACTTTTTTATGCCCAAAATAAGCCAAGTACTGTAAGCGGCGTTTGGTCACATTTGTCCCAAAACCTCTCTGCAGTTTTCAAAATATCCCAAACATCCCAATTTTGAGGCCTGAGCCATATTTTAGAGCCAAATTCTGGCTCTCTGCACGTATTCGCAGTTCGAAATTACGACTTTTTTATGCCCAACATATGCCAAGTACTGAAAGCGGCGTTTTGTCACATTTGTCCCAAACCCCCCCTGCAGTTTTCAAAATTTCTCAAACATCCCAATTTTGAGGCCTAAGCAATATTTTGGAGCCAAATTCTGGCTCTATGCACGTATTCGCGGTTTGAAATTACGACATTTTATACCCAACATATGCCAAGTCCTGAAAGCGGCAGTGAGTCACATTTCGCACAACCTCCCCTGCACTTTTCGAAATATCCCAAATATCCCAATTTCGAGGCCTGAGCCATATTTTGGAGCCAAATTCTGGCTCTCTGCACGTATTCGCAGTTTGAAATTACGACTTTTTTATACCCAACATATGCAAAGTACTGAAAGTGCCATTTGGTCACATTTATCCCAAACCTCCCTGCAGTTTTCAAGAGATCCCAAACATCCCAATTTCGAGGCATGAGCCATATTTTGGAGCCAAATTCTGGCTCTCTACACGTATTCGCAGGTTGAAATTCCGAATTTATATACCCAACATATGCCAAGACCTGAAAGCGGCTGTAAGTCACATTTTGCACAAACTCCCCTGCAGTTTTCCAAATATCCCAAATATCCCAATTTCGAGGCCTGAACAATATTTTGGAGGCAATGTCTAGCTTTCTGCACGTATTCGCAGTTTGAAATTACGACTTTTTTATGCCCAACATATGCCAAGTACTGAAAGCGGCGTTTGGTCACATTTGTCCCAAACCCTCCCTGCAGTTTTCAAAATATCTCAAACATCCCAATTTCGAGGCCTGAGCAATATTTTGGAGCCAAATTCTGGCTCTATGCACGTATTCGCGGTTTGAAATTTCGACATTTTATACCCAACATATGCCAAGTCCTGAAAGCAGCAGTGAGTCACATTTCGCACAAATTCACCTGCAGTTTTCGAAATATCCCAAATATCCCAATTTTGAGGCCTGAGCCATATTTTAGAGCCGAATTCTGGCTCTCTGCACTTATTCGCAGTTTGAAATTACCACTTTTTTATACTAAACATATGCCAAGTACTGAAAGCGGCGTTTGGTCACATTTCTCTCAATCCCCCGTGCAGTTTTCAAAATATCCCAAACATCCCAATTTCGAGGCCTAAGCCATATTTTGTAGCCAAACTCAGGCTCTCTGCACGTATTCGCAGTTTGAAATTACGACTTTTTTATGCCCAACATATGCCAAGTACTGAAAGCGGCGTTTTTTCACATTTGTCCCAAACCCCCCCTGCAGTTTTCAAAATATCTCAAACATCCCAATTTTGAGGTCTGAGCAATATTTTGGAGCCACATTCTGGCTCTATGCACGTATTCGCAGTTTGAAATTACAACTTTTTTATACCCAACATATGCCAAGTACTGAAAGCGGCGTTTGGTCACATTTGTCTCAATCCCCCCTGCAGTTTTCAAAATATTCCAAACATCCCAATTTCGAGGCCGGAGCCATAATTTGGAGCCAAATTCTGGCTCTCTGCACGTATTCGCAGTTTGAAATTACGACTTTTTTATACCCAACATATGCCAAGTACTGAAAGCTTCTTTTGGTTACATTTGTCGCAAACCCCCCAGCAGTTTTCAAAATATCCCAAACATCACAATATTTAGGCCTGAGCCATATTTTGGAGCCAAATTCTGGCTCATTGCACGTATTCGCAGTTTGATATTAAGATTTTTATACCCAACATATGCCAAGTACTGAAAGCGGCAGTGAGTCACATTTTGCACAAACTCCCTTGCAGTTTTCGAAATATCCCAAACATCCCAATTTCGAGGCCTGAGCCATATTTTGGAGCCAAACTCTGGCTGTCTGCACGTATTTGCAGTTTGAAATTATATTATGACTTTTTTATACCCAATATATGCTAAGTACTGAAAGCGGAGTTTGATCACATTTGTCCCTAACCTCCCTGCAGTTTTCAAAATATCCCAAACATCACAATATCGAGGCCTGAGCCATATTTTGGAGCCAAATTATGGCTCTCTGCACAAATTCGCAGTTTGATATTACGATTTTTATACCCAACATATGCTAAGTACTGAAAGCGGCAGTGAGTCACATTTAGCACAAACTCCCCTGCAGTTTTCGAAATATCCCAAATATCCCAATTTCGAAGCCTGAACAATATTTTGGAGCCAAATTCTAGCTTTCTGCACGTATTCGCAGTTTGAAATTACGACTTTTTTATGCCCAACATATGCCAAGTACTGAAAGCGGCGTTTTGTCACATTTGTCCCAAACCCCCCCCTGCAGTTTTCAAAATATCTCAAACATCCCAATTTTGAGGCCTGAGCAATATTTTGGAGCCTAATTCTGGCTCTATGCACGTATTCGCGGTTTGAAATTACAACATTTTAAACCCAACATATGCCAAGTCCTGAAAGCGGCAGTGAGTCACATTTCGCACAAACCCCCCTTGCAGTTTTAAAAATATCCCAAACATCCCAATTTCGAGGCCTGAGCCATATTTTGGAGCCAAATTCAAGCTCTCTGCACGTATTCGCAGTTTGAAATTACGACTTTTTATACCCAACATATGCCAAGTTCTGAAAGCGGCGTTTGGTCATATTTGTCCCCCCCCCCCCCTTCAGTTTTCAAAATATCCCAAACATCCCAATTTCGAGGACTGAGCAATATTTTAGAGCCAAATTCGGGCTCTATGCACGTATTCGCAGTTTAAAATTATGACTTTTTATACCCAACATATGCCAAGTCCTGAAAGTGGCAGTGAATCACATTTTGCACAAACTCCCATGCAGTTTTAGAAATATCCAAAATATCCCAATTTCGAAGCCTGAGCCATATTTTGGAGCCAAATTTTAGCTCTCTGCACGTATTCGCAGTTTGAAATTACGACTTTTTTATACCAAACATATGCCAAGTACTGAAAGCGGCGTTTGGTCACATTTGTCCCAATCCCCCCTGCAGTTTTCAAAATATCCCAAACATCTCAATTTCGAGGCCTGAGCCATATTTTAGAGCCAAATTCTGGCTCTCTGCACGTATTCCCAGTTTTAAATTACGACTTTTTATACCCAACATATGTCAAGTACTGAAAGCGGCAGTGAGTCATATTTTGTACAAACTCCCCTGCAGTTTTCAAAATATCCCAAATATTCCAATTTCAAAGGCCTGAGCCAGATTTTGGAGCCAAATTCTGGCTCTCTGCACATATTCGCAATTTTAAATTACGAATTTTTATACCCAACATATGCCAAGTACTGAAAGCGTCGTTTGGTCACATTGGTCCCAAACCTCTCTGTAGTTTTCAATATATCCCAAATATTCCAATTTCGAGGCCTGAGCCATTTTTTGGAGCAAAATTCTGGCTCTCTGCACGTATTAGCAGTTTGAAATTGCGAATTTTTTTACCCAACATATGCCAATTACTGAAAACTGCGTTTGGTCACATTTGTCCAAATCCCATCTGTAGTTTTCAAAATATCCCACACATTCCAATTTCGAGGCCTGAGCCATATTTTGGAGCTAAATTCTGGCTCTATGCACGTATACGCAGTTTGAAATTACGACTTTTTATACCCAACATATGCCAACTCCTGAAAGCGCAGTGAGTCACATATTGCTCAAACTCCCCTTCAGTTTTCGAAATCTCCCAAATATCCCAATTTCGAGGCCTGAGCCATATTTTGGATCAAATTCTGGCTCTCTGCACGTATTCTCAGTTTGAAATTACGACTTTTTTATACCCAACATATGCCAAGTACTGCAAGTGGCGTTTGGTCACATTTGTCTCAATCCCTCCTGCAGTTTTCAAAATATCCCAAACATCCCAATTTCGAGGACTGAGTCATATTTTGGAGCCAAATTCTGGCTCTATGCACGTATTCGCAGTTTAAAATTACGATTTTTATACCCAACATATGCCATGTCCTGAAAGTGGCATTGAGTCACATTTTGAACAAACTCCCATGAAGTTTTCGAAATATCCCAAATATCCCAATTTCGAGGCCTGAGCCATAGTTTGGAGCCAAATTCTGGGTCTCTGCACGTATTCGCAGTTTGAAATTACGACTTTTTATACCCAACAGATGCCAAGTACTGAAAGCAGCGTTTGGTCACATGTGTCCCAAATCTCCCTGTTGTTTTCAAAATATCCTAAACATCCTAATTTCGAGGCCTTAGCCATATTTTGGAGCTAAATTCTGGCTCTTTGCACGTATTCGCAGTTTGAAATTGCGACTTTTTTATACCCAACATATGCCAAGTACTGAAAGTGGCAGTGAGTCACATTTTGCTCAAACTCCCCTGCAGTTTTCAAAATATCCCAAACATCCCAATTTCGTGGCCTGAGCCATATTTTGTAGCCAAATTCTGGCTCTCTGCACGTATTCGCAGTTTGAAATTACGACTTTTTATACTAAACATATGCCAAGTACTGAAAGCGGCTTTGGTCACATTTGTCCCAATCCCCCTTGCAGTTTTCAAAATATCCCAAACATCTCAATTTTGAGGCCTGAGCCATATTTTGGAGCAAAATTCTGGCTCTATGCACGTATTCGCGGTTTGAAATTACGATATTTTATACACAACATATGCCATCACCTGAAAGCGGCTGTGAATCACATTTTGTACAAACTCGCCTGCAGTTTTCTAAATATCCCAAATATCCCAATTTCGAGGCCTGAACAATATTTTGGAGCCAAATTCTAGCTTTCTGCACATATTCGCAGTTTGAAATTACGACTTTTTTATGCCCAAAATATGCCAAGTACTGAAAGCGGCATTTGGTCACATTTGTCCCAAACCCACCTTGCTGTTTTCAAAATATCTCAAACATCCCAATTTCGAGGCCTGAGCAATATTTTGGAGCCAAATTCTGGCTCAATGCACGTATTCGCGGTTTAAAATTACGACATTTTATACCCAACATATGCCAAGTCCTGAAAACAGCAGTGAGTCACATTTCGCACAAACTCCCCTGCAGTTTTCTAAATATCTCAAATATCCCAATTTCGAGGCCTGAACAATATTTTGGAGCCAAATTCTAGCTTTCTGCACGTTTTCGAAGTTTGAAATTACGACTTTTTATACCCATCATATGCCAAGTACTGAAAGTGGCATTTGGTCACATTTGTCCCAAACCTCCCTGCAGTTTTCAAAATATCCCAAACATCCCAATTTCGAGGCCTGAGCAATATTTTGGAGCCAAATTCTGGCTCTAAGCACGTATTCGCGGTTTAAAATTACGACATTTTATACCCAACATATACCAAGTACTGAAAGCGGCGTTTGGTTGCATTTGTCCCAAACCTCCCAGCAGTTTTCAAAATATCCCAAACATCACAATATCGAGGCCTGAGCCATATTTTGGAGCCAAATACTGGCTCTCTGCACGTGTTCGTAATTTGATATTACGATTTTTATACCCAACATATGCCAAGTACTGAAAGCGGCAGTGAGTCACATTTTGCACAAACTCCCCTGCAGTCTTCGAAATAACCCAAACATCCCAATTTCGAGGCCTGAGAAAAAATTTTTTGGAGCCAAATTCTAGCTTTCTGCACGTTTTCGCAGTTTGAAATTACGACTTTTTTATGCCCAAAATAAGCCAAGTACTGTAAGCAGCGTTTGGTCACATTTGTCCCAAAACCTCCCTGCAGTTTTCAAAATATCCCAAACATCCCAATTTTGAGGCCTGAGCCATATTTTGGAGCCAAATTCTCGCTCTCTGCACGTATTCGCAGTTCGAAATTACGACTTTTTTATGCCCAACATATGCCAAGTACTGAAAGCGGCGTTTTGTCACATTTGTCCCAAACCCCCCCTGCAGTTTTCAAAATATCTCAAACATCCCAATTTTGAGGCCTGAGCAATATTTTGGAGCCAAATTCTGGTTCTATGCACGTATTCGCGGTTTGAAATTACAACATTTTATACCCAACATATGCCAAGTCCTGAAAGCGGCAGTGAGTCACATTTCGCACAAACCCCCCTTGCAGTTTTAAAAATATCCCAAACATCCCAATTTCGAGGCATGAGCCATATTTTGGAGCCAAATTCTGGCTCTCTGCACGTATTCCCAGTTTGAAATTACGACTTTTTATACCCAACATATGCCAAGTTCTGAGAGCGGCGTTTGGTCATATTTGTCCCCCCCCCTGCAGTTTTCAAAATATCCCAAACATCCCAATTTCGAGGACTGAGCAATATTTTAGAGCCAAATTCGGGCTCTATGCACGTATTCGCAGTTTAAAATTATGACTTTTTTAAACCCAACATATGCCAAGTACTGAAAGCGGCGTTTGGTTGCATTTGTCCCAAACCTCACAGCAGTTTTCAAAATATCCCAAACATCACAATATCGAGGCCTGAGCCATATTTTGGAGCCAAATACTGGCTCTCTGCACGTGTTCGTAGTTTGATATTACGATTTTTATACCCAACATATGCCATGTACTGAAAGCGGCAGTGAGTCACATTTTGCACAAACTCCCCTGCAGTCTTCGAAATAACCCAAACATCCCAATTTCGAGGCCTGAGATAAAATATTTTGGAGCCAAATTCTAGCTTTCTGCCCGTTTTCGAAGTTTGAAATTACGACTTTTTATACCCATCATATGCCAAGTACTGAAAGTGGCATTTGGTCACATTTGTCCCAAACCTCCCTGCAGTTTTCAAAATATCCCAAACATCCCAATTTCGAGGCCTGAGCAATATTTTGGAGCCAAATTCTGGCTCTATGCACGTATTCGCGGTTTGAAATTACAACATTTTATACCCAACATATGCCAAGTCCTGAAAGCGGCAGTGAGTCACATTTCGCACAAACCCCCTTTGCAGTTTTAAAAATATCTCAAACATCCCAATTTCGAGGCCTGACCCATATTTTGGAGCCAAATTCTGGCTCTATGCTCGTATTCGTGGTTTGAAATTACGACATTTTATACCCAACATATGCCAAGTCCTGTACGCGGCAGTGAGTCACATTTCGCACAAACTCCCCTGCAGTTTTGGAAATATCCCAAATATCCCAATTTTGAGGACTGAGCTATATTTTGGAGCCAAATTCTGGCACTCTGCACGTATTCGAAGTTTGAAGTTACGACTTTTTATATCCAACATATGCCAAGTACTGAAAGTGGCATTTGATCACATTTGTCCCAAACCTCCCTGCAGTTTTCAAAATATCCAAAACATCCCAATTTCGAGGCATGAGCCATATTTTGGAGCCAAATTCTGGCTCTCTGCACGTATTCGCAGTTTGAAAATACGACTTTATATACCCAACATATGCCAAGTACTGAAAGCGGCGTTTCGTCACATTTGTCCCAAACCTCCCTGCAGTTTTCAAAATATCCCAAACATCCCAATTTCGAGGCCTGAGCCATATTTTAGAGCCAAATTCTGGCTCTATGCACGTTTTCGCGGTTTGAAATTACGATATATTATACCCAACATATGCCAAGTCCTGAAAGCGGCCGTGAGTCACATTTTGCACAAACTCCCCTGCAGTTTTCTAAATATCCCAAATATCCCAATTTCCAGGCCTGAACAATATTTTGGAGCCAAATTCTAGCTTTCTGCACGTATTCGCAGTTTGAAATTACGACTTTTTTATGCCCATCATATGCTAAGTACTGAAAGCGGCGTTTGGTCACATTTGTCTCAATCCCCCCTGCAGTTTTCAAAATATCCCAAACATCCCAATTTCGAGGCCTGAGCAATATTTTGGAGCCAAATTCTGGCTCTCTGCACGTATTCGCAGTTTGAAATTACGACTTTTTTATGCCCAACATATGCCATCTCCTGAAAGCGGCAGTGAGTCACATTTTGCACAAACTCGCCTGCAGTTTTCTAAATATCCTAATTTCGAGGCCTGAACAATATTTTGGAGCCAAATTCTAGCTTTCTGCACATATTCGCAGTTTGAAATTACGACTTTTTTATGCCCAACATATGCCAAGTAGTGAAAGCGGCGATGGTCACATTTGTCCCAAACCCCCCTTGCAGTTTTTAAAATATCTCAAACATCCCAATTTCGAGGCCTGAGCAATATTTTGGAGCCAAATTCTGGCTCTATGCACGTATTCGCGGTTTAAAATTACGACATTTTATACCAAACATATGCAAAGTCCTGAAAGCGGCAGTGAGTCACATTTCACACAAACTCCCCTGCAGTTTTCAAAATATCTCAAACATCCCAATTTCGAGGCCTGAGCAATATTTTGGAGCCAAATTCTAGCTTTCTGCACGTATTCGCAGTTTGAAATTACGACTTTTTTATGCCCAACATATGCTAAGAACTGAAAGCGGCTTTGGTCACATTTGTCCCAATCCCCCTTGCAGTTTTCAAAATATCCCAAACATCTCAATTTCGAGGCCTGAGCCATATTTTGGAGCAAAATTCTGGCTTTATGCATGTATTCGCGGTTTCAAATTACAACATTTTATACCCAACATATGCCAAGTCCTGAAAGCGGCAGTGATTCACATTTCGAACAAACTCCCTTGCTGTTTTCGAAATATCCCAAATATCCCAATTTTGAGGCCTGAGCTATATTTTGGAGCCAAATTCTGGCTCTCTGCACGTATTCGAAGTTTGAAATTACGACTTTTTATACCCATCATATGCCAAGAACTGAAAGTGGCATTTGGTCACATTTGTCCCAAACCTCCCTGCAGTTTTCAAAATATCCCAAACATCCCAATTTCGAGGCATGAGCCATATTTTGGAGCCAAATTCTGGCTCTATGCACGTATTCGCGGATTGAAATTACGATATTTTATACCCAACATATGCCAAGTCCTGAAAGCGGCAGTGAGTCACATTTTGCACAAACTCCCCTGCAGTTTTCTAAATATCCAAAATATCCCAATTTCAAGGCCTGAACAATATTTTGGAGCCAAATTCTTGCTTTCTGCTCATATTCGCAGTTTGAAATTACGACTTTTTTATGCCCAACATATGCCAAGTACTGAAAGCGGCGATGGGTCACATTTGTCCCAAACCCCCCTTGCAGTTTTCAAAATATCCAAAACATCCCAATTTCGAGGCCTGAGCCATATTTTGGAGCCAAATTCTTGCTCTCTGCACGTATTCGCAGTTTGAAATTTCCACTTTTTTAAACCCAACATATGCCAAGTACTGAAAGCGGCGTTTGGTTGCATTTGTCCCAAACCTCACAGCAGTTTTCAAAATATCCCAAACATCACAATATCGAGGCCTGAGCCATATTTTGGAGACAAATACTGGCTCTCTGCACGTATTCGCAGTTTGATATTACAATTTTTATACCCAACATATGCCAAGTACTGAAAGTGGCATTTGGTCACATTTGTCCCAAACCTCCCTGCAGTTTTCAAAATATCCCAAACATCCCAATTTCGAGGCCTGAGCAATATTTTGGAGCCAAATTCTGGCTCTAAGCACGTATTCGCGGTTTAAAATTACGACATTTTATACCCAACATATACCAAGTCCTGAAAGCGGCAGTGAGTCACATTTTGCACAAACTCACCTGCAGTTTTCGAAATATCCCAAATATCAAAATTTTGAGGCCTGAGCCATATTTTGGAGCCAAATTCTTGCTCTCTGCACGTATTCGCAGTTTGAAATTTCCACTTTTTTAAACCCAACATATGCCAAGTACTGAAAGCGGCGTTTGGTTGCATTTGTCCCAAACCTCACAGCAGTTTTCAAAATATCCCAAACATTACAATATCGAGGCCTGAGCCATATTTTGGAGCCAAATACTGGCTCTCTGCACGTGTTCGTAGTTTGATATTACGATTTTTATACCCAACATATGCCAAGTACTGAAAGCGGCAGTGAGTCACATTTTGCACAAACTCCCCTGCAGTCTTCGAAATAACCCAAACATCCCAATTTCGAGGCCTGAGAAAAAATATTTTGGAGCCAAATTCTAGCTTTCTGCACGTTTTCGCAGTTCGAAATTTCCACTTTTTATACCCATCATATGCCAAGTACTGAAAGTGGCATTTGGTCACATTTGTCCCAAACCTCCCTGCAGTTTTCAAAATATCCCAAACATCCCAATTTCGAGGCCTTAGGAATATTTTGGAGCCAAATTCTGGCTCTATGCACGTATTCGCAGTTTGAAATTACAACATTTTATACCCAACATATGCCAAGTCCTGAAAGCGGCAGTGAGTCACATTTCGCACAAACCCCCTTTGCAGTTTTAAAAATATCTCAAACATCCCAATTTCGAGGCCTGACCCATATTTTGGAGCCAAATTCTGGCTCTATGCACGTATTCGCGGTTTGAAATTACGACATTTTATACCCAACATATGCCAAGTCCTGTACGCGGCAGTGAGTCACATTTCGCACAAACTCCCCTGCAGTTTTCGAAATATCCCAAATATCCTAATTTCGAGGCATGAGCCATATTTTGGAGCCAAATTCTGGCTCTCTGCACGTATTCGCAGTTTGAAATTACGACTTTTTTATGCCCAACATATGCTAAGTACTGAAAGCGGCGTTTGGTCACATTTGTCTCAATCCCCCCTGCAGTTTTCAAAATATCCCAAACATCCCAATTTCGAGGCCTGAGCAATATTTTGGAGCCAAATTCTGGCTCTATGCACGTATTCGCGGTTTAAAATTACGACATTTTATACCAAACATATGCAAAGTCCTGAAGGCGGCAGTGAGTCACATTTTGCACAAACTCCCCTGCAGTTTTCAAAATATCTCAAACATCCCAATTTCGAGGCCTGAGCAATATTTTGGAGCCAAATTCTAGCTTTCTGCACGTATTTGCAGTTTGAAATTACGACTTTTTTATGCCCAACATATGCTAAGTACTGAAAGCGGCTTTGGTCACATTTGTCCCAATCCCCCTTGCAGTTTTCAAAATATCCCAAACATCTCAATTTCGAGGCCTGAGCCATATTTTGGAGCAAAATTCTGGCTCTATGCATGTATTCGCGGTTTGAAATTACGACATTTTATACCCAACATATGCCAAGTCCTGAAAGCGGCAGTGATTCACATTTCGCACAAACTCCCTTGCTGTTTTCGAAATATCCCAAATATCCCAATTTTGAGGCCTGAGCTATATTTTGGAGCCAAATTCTGGCTCTCTGCACGTATTCGAAGTTTGAAATTACGACTTTTTATACCCATCATATCCAAGTACTGAAAGTGGCATTTGGTCACATTTGTCCCAAACCTCCCTGCAGTTTTCAAAATATCCCAAACATCCCAATTTCGAGGCCTGAGCCATATTTTGGAGCAAAATTCTGGCTCTATGCATGTATTCGCGGTTTGAAATTACGACATTTTATACCCAACATATGCCAAGTCCTGAAAGCGGCAGTGAGTCACATTTCAAACAAACTCACCTGCAGTTTTCGAAATATTCCAAATATCAAAATTTTGAGGACTGAGCCATATTTTGGAGCCAAATTTTGGCTCTCTGCACGTATTCGCAGTTTGAAATTTCCACTTTTTTAAACCCAACATATGCCAAGTACTGAAAGCGGCGTTTGGTTGCATTTGTCCCAAACCTCACAGCAGTTTTCAAAATATCCCAAACATCACAATATCGAGGCCTGAGCCATATTTTGGAGACAAATACTGGCTCTCTGCACGTATTCGCAGTTTGATATTACAATTTTTATACCCAACATATGCCAAGTACTGAAAGCGGCATTTGATCACATTTGTCCCAAACCTCCCTGCAGTTTTCAAAATATCCCAAACATCCCAATTTCGAGGCCTGAGCAATATTTTGGAGCCAAATTCTGGCTCTAAGCACGTATTCGCGGTTTAAAATTACGGCATTTTATACCCAACATATACCAAGTCCTGAAAGCGGCAGTGAGTCACATTTCACACAAACTCACCTGCAGTTTTCGAAATATCCCAAATATCAAAATTTTGAGGCCTGAGCCATATTTTGGAGCCAAATTCTTGCTCTCTGCACGTATTCGCAGTTTGAAATTTCCACTTTTTTAAACCCAACATATGCCAAGTACTGTAAGCGGCGTTTGGTTGCATTTGTCCCAAACCTCACAGCAGTTTTCAAAATATCCCAAACATCACAATATCGAGGCCTGAGCCATATTTTGGAGCCAAATACTGGCTCTCTGCACGTGTTCGTAGTTTGATATTACGATTTTTATACCCAACATATGCCAATTACTGAAAACTGCGTTTGGTCACATTTGTCCAAATCCCATCTGTAGTTTTCAAAATATCCCACACATTCCAATTTCGAGGCCTGAGCCATATTTTGGAGCTAAATTCTGGCTCTATGCACGTATACGCAGTTTGAAATTACGACTTTTTATACCCAACATATGCCAACTCCTGAAAGCGCAGTGAGTCACATATTGCTCAAACTCCCCTTCAGTTTTCGAAATCTCCCAAATATCCCAATTTCGAGGCCTGAGCCATATTTTGGATCAAATTCTGGCTCTCTGCACGTATTCTCAGTTTGAAATTACGACTTTTTTATACCCAACATATGCCAAGTACTGCAAGTGGCGTTTGGTCACATTTGTCTAAATCCCTCCTGCAGTTTTCAAAATATCCCAAACATCCCAATTTCGAGGACTGAGTCATATTTTGGAGCCAAATTCTGGCTCTATGCACGTATTCGCAGTTTAAAATTACGATTTTTATACCCAACATATGCCATGTCCTGAAAGTGGCATTGAGTCACATTTTGAACAAACTCCCATGAAGTTTTCGAAATATCCCAAATATCCCAATTTCGAGGCCTGAGCCATAGTTTGGAGCCAAATTCTGGGTCTCTGCACGTATTCGCAGTTTGAAATTACGACTTTTTATACCCAACAGATGCCAAGTACTGAAAGCAGCGTTTGGTCACATGTGTCCCAAATCTCCCTGTTGTTTTCAAAATATCCTAAACATCCTAATTTCGAGGCCTTAGCCATATTTTGGAGCTAAATTCTGGCTCTTTGCACGTATTCGCAGTTTGAAATTGCGACTTTTTTATACCCAACATATGCCAAGTACTGAAAGTGGCAGTGAGTCACATTTTGCTCAAACTCCCCTGCAGTTTTCAAAATATCCCAAACATCCCAATTTCGTGGCCTGAGCCATATTTTGTAGCCAAATTCTGGCTCTCTGCACGTATTCGCAGTTTGAAATTACGACTTTTTATACTAAACATATGCCAAGTACTGAAAGCGGCTTTGGTCACATTTGTCCCAATCCCCCTTGCAGTTTTCAAAATATCCCAAACATCTCAATTTTGAGGCCTGAGCCATATTTTGGAGCAAAATTCTGGCTCTATGCACGTATTCGCGGTTTGAAATTACGATATTTTATACACAACATATGCCATCACCTGAAAGCGGCTGTGAATCACATTTTGTACAAACTCGCCTGCAGTTTTCTAAATATCCCAAATATCCCAATTTCGAGGCCTGAACAATATTTTGGAGCCAAATTCTAGCTTTCTGCACATATTCGCAGTTTGAAATTACGACTTTTTTATGCCCAAAATATGCCAAGTACTGAAAGCGGCATTTGGTCACATTTGTCCCAAACCCACCTTGCTGTTTTCAAAATATCTCAAACATCCCAATTTCGAGGCCTGAGCAATATTTTGGAGCCAAATTCTGGCTCAATGCACGTATTCGCGGTTTAAAATTACGACATTTTATACCCAACATATGCCAAGTCCTGAAAACAGCAGTGAGTCACATTTCGCACAAACTCCCCTGCAGTTTTCTAAATATCTCAAATATCCCAATTTCGAGGCCTGAACAATATTTTGGAGCCAAATTCTAGCTTTCTGCACGTTTTCGAAGTTTGAAATTACGACTTTTTATACCCATCATATGCCAAGTACTGAAAGTGGCATTTGGTCACATTTGTCCCAAACCTCCCTGCAGTTTTCAAAATATCCCAAACATCCCAATTTCGAGGCCTGAGCAATATTTTGGAGCCAAATTCTGGCTCTAAGCACGTATTCGCGGTTTAAAATTACGACATTTTATACCCAACATATACCAAGTACTGAAAGCGGCGTTTGGTTGCATTTGTCCCAAACCTCCCAGCAGTTTTCAAAATATCCCAAACATCACAATATCGAGGCCTGAGCCATATTTTGGAGCCAAATACTGGCTCTCTGCACGTGTTCGTAATTTGATATTACGATTTTTATACCCAACATATGCCAAGTACTGAAAGCGGCAGTGAGTCACATTTTGCACAAACTCCCCTGCAGTCTTCGAAATAACCCAAA
The DNA here is from genome assembly GCF_040958095.1 of Procambarus clarkii. Taxonomy (NCBI): domain Eukaryota; kingdom Metazoa; phylum Arthropoda; class Malacostraca; order Decapoda; family Cambaridae; genus Procambarus; species Procambarus clarkii. Next base: position 3,941,966 of record NC_091159.1, read on the forward strand.
CATCCCAATTTCGAGGCCTGAGAAAAAATATTTTGGAGCCAAATTCTAGCTTTCTGCACGTTTTCGCAGTTTGAAATTACGACTTTTTTATGCCCAAAATAAGCCAAGTACTGTAAGCAGCGTTTGGTCACATTTGTCCCAAAACCTCCCTGCAGTTTTCAAAATATCCCAAACATCCCAATTTTGAGGCCTGAGCCATATTTTGGAGCCAAATTCTCGCTCTCTGCACGTATTCGCAGTTCGAAATTACGACTTTTTTATGCCCAACATATGCCAAGTACTGAAAGCGGCGTTTTGTCACATTTGTCCCAAACCCCCCCTGCAGTTTTCAAAATATCTCAAACATCCCAATTTTGAGGCCTGAGCAATATTTTGGAGCCAAATTCTGGTTCTATGCACGTATTCGCGGTTTGAAATTACAACATTTTATACCCAACATATGCCAAGTCCTGAAAGCGGCAGTGAGTCACATTTCGCACAAACCCCCCTTGCAGTTTTAAAAATATCCCAAACATCCCAATTTCGAGGCATGAGCCATATTTTGGAGCCAAATTCTGGCTCTCTGCACGTATTCCCAGTTTGAAATTACGACTTTTTATACCCAACATATGCCAAGTTCTGAAAGCGGCGTTTGGTCATATTTGTCCCCCCCCCTGCAGTTTTCAAAATATCCCAAACATCCCAATTTCGAGGACTGAGCAATATTTTAGAGCCAAATTCGGGCTCTATGCACGTATTCGCAGTTTAAAATTATGACTTTTTTAAACCCAACATATGCCAAGTACTGAAAGCGGCGTTTGGTTGCATTTGTCCCAAACCTCACAGCAGTTTTCAAAATATCCCAAACATCACAATATCGAGGCCTGAGCCATATTTTGGAGCCAAATACTGGCTCTCTGCACGTGTTCGTAGTTTGATATTACGATTTTTATACCCAACATATGCCATGTACTGAAAGCGGCAGTGAGTCACATTTTGCACAAACTCCCCTGCAGTCTTCGAAATAACCCAAACATCCCAATTTCGAGGCCTGAGATAAAATATTTTGGAGCCAAATTCTAGCTTTCTGCCCGTTTTCGAAGTTTGAAATTACGACTTTTTATACCCATCATATGCCAAGTACTGAAAGTGGCATTTGGTCACATTTGTCCCAAACCTCCCTGCAGTTTTCAAAATATCCCAAACATCCCAATTTCGAGGCCTGAGCAATATTTTGGAGCCAAATTCTGGCTCTATGCACGTATTCGCGGTTTGAAATTACAACATTTTATACCCAACATATGCCAAGTCCTGAAAGCGGCAGTGAGTCACATTTCGCACAAACCCCCTTTGCAGTTTTAAAAATATCTCAAACATCCCAATTTCGAGGCCTGACCCATATTTTGGAGCCAAATTCTGGCTCTATGCTCGTATTCGCGGTTTGAAATTACGACATTTTATACCCAACATATGCCAAGTCCTGTACGCGGCAGTGAGTCACATTTCGCACAAACTCCCCTGCAGTTTTGGAAATATCCCAAATATCCCAATTTTGAGGACTGAGCTATATTTTGGAGCCAAATTCTGGCACTCTGCACGTATTCGAAGTTTGAAGTTACGACTTTTTATATCCAACATATGCCAAGTACTGAAAGTGGCATTTGATCACATTTGTCCCAAACCTCCCTGCAGTTTTCAAAATATCCAAAACATCCCAATTTCGAGGCATGAGCCATATTTTGGAGCCAAATTCTGGCTCTCTGCACGTATTCGCAGTTTGAAAATACGACTTTATATACCCAACATATGCCAAGTACTGAAAGCGGCGTTTCGTCACATTTGTCCCAAACCTCCCTGCAGTTTTCAAAATATCCCAAACATCCCAATTTCGAGGCCTGAGCCATATTTTAGAGCCAAATTCTGGCTCTATGCACGTTTTCGCGGTTTGAAATTACGATATATTATACCCAACATATGCCAAGTCCTGAAAGCGGCCGTGAGTCACATTTTGCACAAACTCCCCTGCAGTTTTCTAAATATCCCAAATATCCCAATTTCCAGGCCTGAACAATATTTTGGAGCCAAATTCTAGCTTTCTGCACGTATTCGCAGTTTGAAATTACGACTTTTTTATGCCCATCATATGCTAAGTACTGAAAGCGGCGTTTGGTCACATTTGTCTCAATCCCCCCTGCAGTTTTCAAAATATCCCAAACATCCCAATTTCGAGGCCTGAGCAATATTTTGGAGCCAAATTCTGGCTCTCTGCACGTATTCGCAGTTTGAAATTACGACTTTTTTATGCCCAACATATGCCATCTCCTGAAAGCGGCAGTGAGTCACATTTTGCACAAACTCGCCTGCAGTTTTCTAAATATCCCAATTTCGAGGCCTGAACAATATTTTGGAGCCAAATTCTAGCTTTCTGCACATATTCGCAGTTTGAAATTACGACTTTTTTATGCCCAACATATGCCAAGTAGTGAAAGCGGCGATGGTCACATTTGTCCCAAACCCCCCTTGCAGTTTTTAAAATATCTCAAACATCCCAATTTCGAGGCCTGAGCAATATTTTGGAGCCAAATTCTGGCTCTATGCACGTATTCGCGGTTTAAAATTACGACATTTTATACCAAACATATGCAAAGTCCTGAAAGCGGCAGTGAGTCACATTTCACACAAACTCCCCTGCAGTTTTCAAAATATCTCAAACATCCCAATTTCGAGGCCTGAGCAATATTTTGGAGCCAAATTCTAGCTTTCTGCACGTATTCGCAGTTTGAAATTACGACTTTTTTATGCCCAACATATGCTAAGAACTGAAAGCGGCTTTGGTCACATTTGTCCCAATCCCCCTTGCAGTTTTCAAAATATCCCAAACATCTCAATTTCGAGGCCTGAGCCATATTTTGGAGCAAAATTCTGGCTTTATGCATGTATTCGCGGTTTCAAATTACAACATTTTATACCCAACATATGCCAAGTCCTGAAAGCGGCAGTGATTCACATTTCGAACAAACTCCCTTGCTGTTTTCGAAATATCCCAAATATCCCAATTTTGAGGCCTGAGCTATATTTTGGAGCCAAATTCTGGCTCTCTGCACGTATTCGAAGTTTGAAATTACGACTTTTTATACCCATCATATGCCAAGAACTGAAAGTGGCATTTGGTCACATTTGTCCCAAACCTCCCTGCAGTTTTCAAAATATCCCAAACATCCCAATTTCGAGGCATGAGCCATATTTTGGAGCCAAATTCTGGCTCTATGCACGTATTCGCGGATTGAAATTACGATATTTTATACCCAACATATGCCAAGTCCTGAAAGCGGCAGTGAGTCACATTTTGCACAAACTCCCCTGCAGTTTTCTAAATATCCAAAATATCCCAATTTCAAGGCCTGAACAATATTTTGGACCCAAATTCTTGCTTTCTGCTCATATTCGCAGTTTGAAATTACGACTTTTTTATGCCCAACATATGCCAAGTACTGAAAGCGGCGATGGGTCACATTTGTCCCAAACCCCCCTTGCAGTTTTCAAAATATCCAAAACATCCCAATTTCGAGGCCTGAGCCATATTTTGGAGCCAAATTCTTGCTCTCTGCACGTATTCGCAGTTTGAAATTTCCACTTTTTTAAACCCAACATATGCCAAGTACTGAAAGCGGCGTTTGGTTGCATTTGTCCCAAACCTCACAGCAGTTTTCAAAATATCCCAAACATCACAATATCGAGGCCTGAGCCATATTTTGGAGACAAATACTGGCTCTCTGCACGTATTCGCAGTTTGATATTACAATTTTTATACCCAACATATGCCAAGTACTGAAAGTGGCATTTGGTCACATTTGTCCCAAACCTCCCTGCAGTTTTCAAAATATCCCAAACATCCCAATTTCGAGGCCTGAGCAATATTTTGGAGCCAAATTCTGGCTCTAAGCACGTATTCGCGGTTTAAAATTACGACATTTTATACCCAACATATACCAAGTCCTGAAAGCGGCAGTGAGTCACATTTTGCACAAACTCACCTGCAGTTTTCGAAATATCCCAAATATCAAAATTTTGAGGCCTGAGCCATATTTTGGAGCCAAATTCTTGCTCTCTGCACGTATTCGCAGTTTGAAATTTCCACTTTTTTAAACCCAACATATGCCAAGTACTGAAAGCGGCGTTTGGTTGCATTTGTCCCAAACCTCACAGCAGTTTTCAAAATATCCCAAACATCACAATATCGAGGCCTGAGCCATATTTTGGAGCCAAATACTGGCTCTCTGCACGTGTTCGTAGTTTGATATTACGATTTTTATACCCAACATATGCCAAGTACTGAAAGCGGCAGTGAGTCACATTTTGCACAAACTCCCCTGCAGTCTTCGAAATAACCCAAACATCCCAATTTCGAGGCCTGAGAAAAAATATTTTGGAGCCAAATTCTAGCTTTCTGCACGTTTTCGCAGTTCGAAATTTCCACTTTTTATACCCATCATATGCCAAGTACTGAAAGTGGCATTTGGTCACATTTGTCCCAAACCTCCCTGCAGTTTTCAAAATATCCCAAACATCCCAATTTCGAGGCCTTAGGAATATTTTGGAGCCAAATTCTGGCTCTATGCACGTATTCGCAGTTTGAAATTACAACATTTTATACCCAACATATGCCAAGTCCTGAAAGCGGCAGTGAGTCACATTTCGCACAAACCCCCTTTGCAGTTTTAAAAATATCTCAAACATCCCAATTTCGTGGCCTGACCCATATTTTGGAGCCAAATTCTGGCTCTATGCACGTATTCGCGGTTTGAAATTACGACATTTTATACCCAACATATGCCAAGTCCTGTACGCGGCAGTGAGTCACATTTCGCACAAACTCCCCTGCAGTTTTCGAAATATCCCAAATATCCTAATTTCGAGGCATGAGCCATATTTTGGAGCCAAATTCTGGCTCTCTGCACGTATTCGCAGTTTGAAATTACGACTTTTTTATGCCCAACATATGCTAAGTACTGAAAGCGGCGTTTGGTCACATTTGTCTCAATCCCCCCTGCAGTTTTCAAAATATCCCAAACATCCCAATTTCGAGGCCTGAGCAATATTTTGGAGCCAAATTCTGGCTCTATGCACGTATTCGCGGTTTAAAATTACGACATTTTATACCAAACATATGCAAAGTCCTGAAGGCGGCAGTGAGTCACATTTTGCACAAACTCCCCTGCAGTTTTCAAAATATCTCAAACATCCCAATTTCGAGGCCTGAGCAATATTTTGGAGCCAAATTCTAGCTTTCTGCACGTATTTGCAGTTTGAAATTACGACTTTTTTATGCCCAACATATGCTAAGTACTGAAAGCGGCTTTGGTCACATTTGTCCCAATCCCCCTTGCAGTTTTCAAAATATCCCAAACATCTCAATTTCGAGGCCTGAGCCATATTTTGGAGCAAAATTCTGGCTCTATGCATGTATTCGCGGTTTGAAATTACGACATTTTATACCCAACATATGCCAAGTCCTGAAAGCGGCAGTGACTCACATTTCGCACAAACTCCCTTGCTGTTTTCGAAATATCCCAAATATCCCAATTTTGAGGCCTGAGCTATATTTTGGAGCCAAATTCTGGCTCTCTGCACGTATTCGAATTTTGAAATTACGACTTTTTATACCCATCATATCCAAGTACTGAAAGTGGCATTTGGTCACATTTGTCCCAAACCTCCCTGCAGTTTTCAAAATATCCCAAACATCCCAATTTCGAGGCCTGAGCCATATTTTGGAGCAAAATTCTGGCTCTATGCATGTATTCGCGGTTTGAAATTACGACATTTTATACCCAACATATGCCAAGTCCTGAAAGCGGCAGTGAGTCACATTTCACACAAACTCACCTGCAGTTTTCGAAATATTCCAAATATCAAAATTTTGAGGACTGAGCCATATTTTGGAGCCAAATTTTGGCTCTCTGCACGTATTCGCAGTTTGAAATTTCCACTTTTTTAAACCCAACATATGCCAAGTACTGAAAGCGGCGTTTGGTTGCATTTGTCCCAAACCTCACAGCAGTTTTCAAAATATCCCAAACATCACAATATCGAGGCCTGAGCCATATTTTGGAGACAAATACTGGCTCTCTGCACGTATTCGCAGTTTGATATTACAATTTTTATACCCAACATATGCCAAGTACTGAAAGCGGCATTTGATCACATTTGTCCCAAACCTCCCTGCAGTTTTCAAAATATCCCAAACATCCCAATTTCGAGGCCTGAGCAATATTTTGGAGCCAAATTCTGGCTCTAAGCACGTATTCGCGGTTTAAAATTACGGCATTTTATACCCAACATATACCAAGTCCTGAAAGCGGCAGTGAGTCACATTTCACACAAACTCACCTGCAGTTTTCGAAATATCCCAAATATCAAAATTTTGAGGCCTGAGCCATATTTTGGAGCCAAATTCTTGCTCTCTGCACGTATTCGCAGTTTGAAATTTCCACTTTTTTAAACCCAACATATGCCAAGTACTGTAAGCGGCGTTTGGTTGCATTTGTCCCAAACCTCACAGCAGTTTTCAAAATATCCCAAACATCACAATATCGAGGCCTGAGCCATATTTTGGAGCCAAATACTGGCTCTCTGCACGTGTTCGTAGTTTGATATTACGATTTTTATACCCAACATATGCCAAGTACTGAAAGCGGCAGTGAGTCACATTTTGCACAAACTCCCCTGCAGTCTTCGAAATAACCCAAACATCCCAATTTCGAGGCCTGAGAAAAAATATTTTGGAGCCAAATTCTAGCTTTCTGCACGTTTTCGAAGTTTGAAATTACGACTTTTTATACCCATCATATGCCAAGTACTGAAAGTGGCATTTGGTCACATTTGTCCCAAACCTCCCTGCAGTTTTCAAAACATCCCAAACATCCCAATTTCGAAGCCTTAGCAATATTTTGGAGCCAAATTCTGGCTCTATGCACGTATTCGCAGTTTGAAATTACAACATTTTATAACCAACATATGCCAAGTCCTGAAAGCGGCAGTGAGTCACATTTCGCACAAACCCCCTTTGCAGTTTTAAAAATATCTCAAACATCCCAATTTCGAGGCCTGACCCATATTTTGGAGCCAAATTCTGGCTCTATGCACGTATTCGCGATTTGAAATTACGATATTTTATACCCAACATATGCCAAGTCCTGTACGCGGCAGTGAGTCACATTTCGCACAAACTCCCCTGCAGTTTTCGAAATATCCCAAATATCCCAATTTCGAGGCATGAGCCATATTTTGGAGCCAAATTCTGGCTCTCTGCACGTATTCGCAGTGTGAAATTACGACTTTTTTATGCCCAACATATGCTAAGTACTGAAAGCGGCGTTTGGTCACATTTGTCTCAATCCCCCCTGCAGTTTTCAAAATATCCCAAACATCCCAATTTCGAGGCCTGAGCAATATTTTGGAGCCAAATTCTGGCTCTATGCACGTATTCGCGGTTTAAAAATACGACATTTTATACCAAACATATGCCAAGTCCTGAAAGCGGCAGTGAGTCACATTTTGCACAAACTCCCCTGCAGTTTTCAAAATATCCCAAACATCCCAATTTCGAGGCCTGAGCCATATTTTGGAGCAAAATTCTGGCTCAATGCATGTATTCGCGGTTTGAAATTACGACATTTTATACCCAACAAATGCCAAGTCCTGAAAGCGGCAGTGATTCACATTTCGCACAAACTCCCTTGCTGTTTTCGAAATATCCCAAATATCCCAATTTTGAGGCCTGAGCTATATTTTGGAGCCAAATTCTGGCTCTCTGCACGTATTCGAAGTTTGAAATTACGACTTTTTATACCCATCATATGCCAAGTGCTGAAAGTGGCATTTGGTCACATTTGTCCCAAACCTCCCTGCAGTTTTGAAAACATCCCCAAACATCCCAATTTCGAGGCATGAGGCATATTTTGGAGCCAAATTCTGGCTCTCTGCACGTATTCGCAGTTTGAAATTACGAATTTATATACCCAACATATGCCAAGTACTGAATGCGGCGTTTCGTCACATTTATCCCAAACCTCCCTGCAGTTTTCAAAATATCCCAAACATCCCAATTTCGAGGCCTGAGCAATATTTTGGAGCCAAATTCTGGATCTATGCACGTATTCGCGGTTTGAAATTACAACATTTTATACCCAACATATGCCAAGTCCTGAAAGCGGCAGTGAGTCACATTTCGCACAAACCCCCCTTGCAGTTTTAAAAATATCTCAAACATCCCAATTTCGAGGCCTGACCCATATTTTGGAGCCAAATTCTGGCTCTATGCACGTATTTGCGGTTTGAAATTACGACATTTTATACCCAACATATGCCAAGTCCTGTACGCGGCAGTGATTCACATTTCGCACAAACTCCCCTGCAGTTTTCGAAATATCCCAAATATCCCAATTTTGAGGACTGAGCTATATTTTGGAGCCAAATTCTGGCACTCTGCACGTATTCGAAGTTTGAAGTTACGACTTTTTATATCCAACATATGCCAAGTACTGAAAGTGGCATTTGGTCACATTTGTCCCAAACCTCCCTGCAGTTTTCAAAATATCCCAAACATCCCAATTTCGAGGCATGAGCCATATTTTGGAGCCAAATTCTGGTTCTCTGCACGTATTCGCAGTTTGAAAATACGACTTTATATACCCAATATATGCCAAGTACTGAAATGGCGTTTCGTCACATTTGTCCCAAACCTCCCTGCAGTTTTCAAAATATCCCAAACATCCCAATTTCGAGGCCTGAGCCATATTTTAGAGCCAAATTCTGGCTCTATGCACGTTTTCGCGGTTTGAAATTACGATATATTATACCCAACATATGCCAAGTCCTGAAAGCGGCTGTGAGTCACATTTTGCACAAACTCCCCTGCAGTTTTCTAAATATCCCAAATATCCCAATTTCGAGGCCTGAACAATATTTTGGAGCCAAATTCTAGCTTTCTGCACGTATTCGCAGTTTGAAATTACGACTTTTTTGTGCCCAACATATGCTAAGTACTGAAAGCGGCGTTTGGTCACATTTGTCTCAATCCTCCCTGCAGTTTTCAAAATATCCCAAACATCCCAATTTCGAGGCCTGAGCAATATTTTGGAGCCAAATTCTGGCTCTCTGCACGTATTCGCAGTTTGAAATTACGACTTTTTTATGCCCAACATATGCTAAGTACTGAAAGCAGCGTTTGGTCACATTTGTCCCAACCCCCCCCCCCTCCTGCAGTTTTCAAAATATCTCAAACATCCTAATTTCGAGGCCTGAGCAATATTTTGGAGCCAAATTCTGGCTCTATGCACGTATTCGCGGTTTGAAATTACGATATTTTATACCCAACATATGCCATTTCCTGAAAGCGGCAGTGAGTCACATTTTGCACAAACTCGCCTGCAGTTTTCTAAATATCCCAAATATCCCAATTTCGAGGCCTGAACAATATTTTGGAGCCAAATTCTAGCTTTCTGTACATATTCGCAGTTTGAAATTACGACTTTTTTATGCCCAACATATGCCAAGTAGTGAAAGCGGCGATGGTCACATTTGTCCCAAACCCCCCTTGCAGTTTTCAAAATATCTCAAACATCCCAATTTCGAGGCCTGAGCAATATTTTGGAGCCAAATTCTGGCTCTATGCACGTATTCGCGGTTTAAAATTACGACATTTTATACCAAACATATGCAAAGTCCTGAAAGCGGCAGTGAGTCACATTTCGCACAAACTCCCCTGCAGTTTTCAAAATATCTCAAACATCCCAATTTCGAGGCCTGAGCAATATTTTGGAGCCAAATTCTAGCTTTCTGCACGTATTCGCAGTTTGAAATTACGACTTTTTTATGCCCAACATATGCTAAGTACTGAAAGCGGCTTTGGTCACATTTGTCCCAATCCCCCTTGCAGTTTTCAAAATATCCCAAACATCTAAATTTCGAGGCCTGAGCCATATTTTGGAGCAAAATTCTGGCTCTATGCATGTATTCGCGGTTTGAAATTACGACATTTTATACCCAACATATACCAAGTCCTGAAAGCGGCAGTGATTCACATTTCGCACAAACTCCCTTGCTGTTTTCGAAATATCCCAAATATCCCAATTTTGAGGCCTGAGCTATATTTTGGAGCCAAATTCTGGCTCTCTGCACATATTCGAAGTTTGAAATTACGACTTTTTATACTCATCATATGCCAAGTACTGAAAGTGGCATTTGGTCACATTTGTCCCAAACCTCCCTGCAGTTTTCAAAATATCCCAAACATCCCAATTTCGAGGCATGAGCCATATTTTGGAGCCAAATTCTGGTTCTCTGCACGTATTCGCAGTTTGAAAATACGACTTTATATACCCAATTTATGCCAAGTACTGAAAGCGGCGTTTCGTCACATTTGTCCCAAACCTCCCTGCAGTTTTCAAAATATCCCAAACATCCCAATTTCGAGGCCTGAGCCATATTTTAGAGCCAAATTCTGGCTCTATGCACGTTTTCGCGGTTTGAAATTACGATATATTATACCCAACATATGCCAAGTCCTGAAAGCGGCTGTGAGTCACATTTTGCACAAACTCCCCTGCAGTTTTCTAAATATCCCAAATATCCCAATTTCGAGGCCTGAACAATATTTTGGAGCCAAATTCTAGCTTTCTGCACGCATTCGCAGTTTGAAATTACGACTTTTTTATGCCCAACATATGCTAAATACTGAAAGCGGCGTTTGGTCACATTTGTCTCAATCCTCCCTGCAGTTTTCAAAATATCCCAAACATCCCAATTTCGAGGCCTGAGCAATATTTTGGAGCCAAATTCTGGCTCTCTGCACGTATTCGCAGTTTGAAATTACGACTTTTTTATGCCCAACATATTCTAAGTACTGAAAGCAGCGTTTGGTCACATTTGTGTCCCCCCCCCCTGCAGTTTTCAAAATATCTCAAACATGCTAATTTCGAGGCCTGAGCAATATTTTGGAGCCAAATTCTGGCTCTATGCACGTATTCGCGGTTTGAAATTACGATATTTTATACCCAACATATGCCATCTCCTGAAAGCGGCAGTGAGTCACATTTTGCACAAACTCGCCTGCAGTTTTCTAAATATCCCAAATATCCCAATTTCGAGGCCTGAACAATATTTTGGAGCCAAATTCTAGCTTTCTGTACATATTCGCAGTTTGAAATTACGACTTTTTTATGCCCAACATATGCCAAGTAGTGAAAGCGGCGATGGTCACATTTGTCCCAAACCCCCCTTGCAGTTTTCAAAATATCTCAAACATCCCAATTTCGAGGCCTGAGCAATATTTTGGAGCCAAATTCTGGCTCTATGCACGTATTCGCGGTTTAAAATTACGACATTTTATACCAAACATATGCAAAGTCCTGAAAGCGGCAGTGAGTCACATTTCGCACAAACTCCCCTGCAGTTTTCAAAATATCTCAAACATCCCAATTTCGAGGCCTGAGCAATATTTTGGAGCCAAATTCTAGCTTTCTGCACGTATTCACAGTTTGAAATTACGACTTTTTTATGCCCAACATATGCTAAGTACTGAAAGCGGCTTTGGTCACATTTGTCCCAATCCCCCTTGCAGTTTTCAAAATATCCCAAACATCTCAATTTCGAGGCCTGAGCCATATTTTGGAGCAAAATTCTGGCTCTATGCGTGTATTCGCGGGTTGAAATTACGACATTTTATACCCAACATATGCCAAGTCCTGAAAGCGGCAGTGATTCACATTTCGCACAAACTCCCTTGCTGTTTTCGAAATATCCCAAATATCCCAATTTTGAGGCCTGAGCTATATTTTGGAGCCAAATTCTGGCTCTCTGCACGTATTCGAAGTTTGAAATTACGACTTTTTATACCCATCATATCCAAGTACTGAAAGTGGCATTTGGTCACATTTGTCCCAAACCTCCCTGCAGTTTTCAAAATATCCCAAACATCCCAATTTCGAGGCATGAGCTATATTTTGGAGCCAAATTCTGGCTCTATGCACGTATTCGCGGATTGAAATTACGATATTTTATACCCAACATATGCCAAGTCCTGAAAGCGGCAGTGAGTCACATTTTGCACAAACTCCCCTGCAGTTTTCTAAATATCCAAAATATCCCAATTTCGAGGCCTGAACAATATTTTGGAGCCAAATTCTTGCTTTCTGCTCATATTCGCAGTTTGAAATTACGACTTTTTTACGCCCAACATATGCCAAGTACTGAACGCGGCGATGGGTCACATTTGTCCCAAACCCCCCTTGCAGTTTTTAAAATATCTCAAACATCCCAATTTCGAGGCCTGAGCAATATTTTGGAGCCAAATTCTTGCTCTATGCACGTATTCGCAGTTTAAAATTACGATATTTTATACCCAACATATGCCAAGTCCTGAGAGCGGCAGTGAGTCACATTTCGCACAAACTCACTTGCATTTTTCGAAATATCCCAAATATCAAAATTTTGAGGACTGAGCCATATTTTGGAGCCAAATTTTGGCTCTCTGCACGTATTCGCAGTTTGAAATTTCCACTTTTTTAAACCCAACATATGCCAAGTACTGAAAGCGGCGTTTGGTTGCATTTGTCCCAAACCTCACAGCAGTTTTCAAAATATCCCAAACATCACAATATCGAGGCCTGAGCCATATTTTGGAGCCAAATACTGGCTCTCTGCATGTATTCGCAGTTTGATATTACGATTTTTATACCCAACATATGCCAAGTACTGAAAGCGGCAGTGAGTCACATTTTGCACAAACTCCCCTGCAGTGTTCGAAATATCCCAAACATCCCAATTTCGAGGCCTGAGAAAAAATATTTTGGAGCCAAACTCTGGCTCTCTGCACGTATTTGCAGTTTGAAATTACGACTTTTTTATACCCAATATATGCCAAGTACTGAAAGCGGAGTTTGGTCACATTTGTCCCAAACCCCCCCTGCAGTTTTCAAAATATCTCAAACATCCCAATTTCGAGGCCTGACCCATATTTTGGAGCCAAATTCTGGCTCTATGCACGTATTCGCGGTTTGAAATAACGACATTTTATACCCAACATATGCTAAGTACTGAAAGAGGCTTTGGTCACATTTGTCTCAATCCCCCTTGCAGTTTTCAAAATATCCCAAACATCTCAATTTCGAGGCCTGAGCCATATTTTGGAGCAAAATTCTGGCTCAATGCATGTATTCGCGGTTTGAAATTACGACATTTTATACCCAACAAATGCCAAGTCCTGAAAGCGGCAGTGATTCACATTTCGCACAAACTCCCTTGCTGTTTTCGAAATATCCCAAATATCCCAATTTTGAGGCCTGAGCTATATTTTGGAGCCAAATTCTGGCTCTCTGCACGTATTCGAAGTTTGAAATTACGACTTTTTATACCCATCATATGCCAAGTACTGAAAGTGGCATTTGGTCACATTTGTCCCAAACCTCCCTGCAGTTTTGAAAATATCCCCAAACATCCCAATTTCGAGGCATGAGGCATAATTTGGAGCCAAATTCTGGCTCTCTGCACGTATTCGCAGTTTGAAATTACGAATTTATATACCCAACATATGCCAAGTACTGAAAGCGGCGTTTCGTCACATTTGTTCCAAACCTCCCTGCAGTTTTCAAAATATCCCAAACATCCCAATTTCGAGGCCTGAGCAATATTTTGGAGCCAAATTCTGGCTCTATGCACGTATTCGCGGTTTGAAATTACAACATTTAATACCCAACATATGCCAAGTCCTGAAAGCGGCAGTGAGTCACATTTCGCACAAACCCCCCTTGCAGTTTTAAAAATATCTCAAACATCCCAATTTCGAGGCCTGACCCATATTTTGGAGCCAAATTCTGGCTCTATGCACGTATTTGCGGTTTGAAATTACGACATTTTATACCCAACATATGCCAAGTCCTGTACGCGGCAGTGATTCACATTTCGCACAAACTCCCCTGCAGTTTTCGAAATATCCCAAATATCCCAATTTTGAGGACTGAGCTATATTTTGGAGCCAAATTCTGGCACTCTGCACGTATTCGAAGTTTGAAGTTACGACTTTTTATATCCAACATATGCCAAGTACTGAAAGTGGCATTTGGTCACATTTGTCCCAAACCTCCCTGCAGTTTTCAAAATATCCCAAACATCCCAATTTCGAGGCATGAGCCATATTTTGGAGCCAAATTCTGGTTCTCTGCACGTATTCGCAGTTTGAAAATACGACTTTATATACCCAATTTATGCCAAGTACTGAAAGCGGCGTTTCGTCACATTTGTCCCAAACCTCCCTGCAGTTTTCAAAATATCCCAAACATCCCAATTTCGAGGCCTGAGCCATATTTTAGAGCCAAATTCTGGCTCTATGCACGTTTTCGCGGTTTGAAATTACGATATATTATACCCAACATATGCCAAGTCCTGAAAGCGGCTGTGAGTCACATTTTGCACAAACTCCCCTGCAGTTTTCTAAATATCCCAAATATCCCAATTTCGAGGCCTGAACAATATTTTGGAGCCAAATTCTAGCTTTCTGCACGTATTCGCAGTTTGAAATTACGACTTTTTTATGCCCAACATATGCTAAGTACTGAAAGCGGCGTTTGGTCACATTTGTCTCAATCCTCCCTGCAGTTTTCAAAATATCCCAAACATCCCAATTTCGAGGCCTGAGCAATATTTTGGAGCCAAATTCTGGCTCTCTGCACGTATTCGCAGTTTGAAATTACGACTTTTTTATGCCCAACATATTCTAAGTACTGAAAGCAGCGTTTGGTCACATTTGTCCCCCCCCCCCCCCTGCAGTTTTCAAAATATCTCAAACATGCTAATTTCGAGGCCTGAGCAATATTTTGGAGCCAAATTCTGGCTCTATGCACGTATTCGCGGTTTGAAATTACGATATTTTATACCCAACATATGCCATCTCCTGAAAGCGGCAGTGAGTCACATTTTGCACAAACTCGCCTGCAGTTTTCTAAATATCCCAAATATCCCAATTTCGAGGCCTGAACAATATTTTGGAGCCAAATTCTAGCTTTCTGTACATATTCGCAGTTTGAAATTACGACTTTTTTATGCCCAACATATGCCAAGTAGTGAAAGCGGCGATGGTCACATTTGTCCCAAACCCCCCTTGCAGTTTTCAAAATATCTCAAACATCCCAATTTCGAGGCCTGAGCAATATTTTGGAGCCAAATTCTGGCTCTATGCACGTATTCGCGGTTTAAAATTACGACATTTTATACCAAACATATGCAAAGTCCTGAAAGCGGCAGTGAGTCACATTTCGCACAAACTCCCCTGCAGTTTTCAAAATATCTCAAACATCCCAATTTCGAGGCCTGAGCAATATTTTGGAGCCAAATTCTAGCTTTCTGCACGTATTCGCAGTTTGAAATTACGACTTTTTTATGCCCAACATATGCTAAGTACTGAAAGCGGCTTTGGTCACATTTGTCCCAATCCCCCTTGCAGTTTTCAAAATATCCCAAACATCTCAATTTCGAGGCCTGAGCCATATTTTGGAGCAAAATTCTGGCTCTATGCGTGTATTCGCGGGTTGAAATTACGACATTTTATACCCAACATATGCCAAGTCCTGAAAGCGGCAGTGATTCACATTTCGCACAAACTCCCTTGCTGTTTTCGAAATATCCCAAATATCCCAATTTTGAGGCCTGAGCTATATTTTGGAGCCAAATTCTGGCTCTCTGCACGTATTCGAAGTTTGAAATTACGACTTTTTATACCCATCATATCCAAGTACTGAAAGTGGCATTTGGTCACATTTGTCCCAAACCTCCCTGCAGTTTTCAAAATATCCCAAACATCCCAATTTCGAGGCATGAGCTATATTTTGGAGCCAAATTCTGGCTCTATGCACGTATTCGCGGATTGAAATTACGATATTTTATACCCAACATATGCCAAGTCCTGAAAGCGGCAGTGAGTCACATTTTGCACAAACTCCCCTGCAGTTTTCTAAATATCCAAAATATCCCAATTTCGAGGCCTGAACAATATTTTGGAGCCAAATTCTTGCTTTCTGCTCATATTCGCAGTTTGAAATTACGAATTTTTTACGCCCAACATATGCCAAGTACTGAACGCGGCGATGGGTCACATTTGTCCCAAACCCCCCTTGCAGTTTTTAAAATATCTCAAACATCCCAATTTCGAGGCCTGAGCAATATTTTGGAGCCAAATTCTTGCTCTATGCACGTATTCGCAGTTTAAAATTACGATATTTTATACCCAACATATGCCAAGTCCTGAGAGCGGCAGTGAGTCACATTTCGCACAAACTCACTTGCATTTTTCGAAATATCCCAAATATCAAAATTTTGAGGACTGAGCCATATTTTGGAGCCAAATTTTGGCTCTCTGCACGTATTCGCAGTTTGAAATTTCCACTTTTTTAAACCCAACATATGCCAAGTACTGAAAGCGGCGTTTGGTTGCATTTGTCCCAAACCTCACAGCAGTTTTCAAAATATCCCAAACATCACAATATCGAGGCCTGAGCCATATTTTGGAGCCAAATACTGGCTCTCTGCATGTATTCGCAGTTTGATATTACGATTTTTATACCCAACATATGCCAAGTACTGAAAGCGGCAGTGAGTCACATTTTGCACAAACTCCCCTGCAGTGTTCGAAATATCCCAAACATCCCAATTTCGAGGCCTGAGAAAAAATATTTTGGAGCCAAACTCTGGCTCTCTGCACGTATTTGCAGTTTGAAATTACGACTTTTTTATACCCAATATATGCCAAGTACTGAAAGCGGAGTTTGGTCACATTTGTCCCAAACCCCCCCTGCAGTTTTCAAAATATCTCAAACATCCCAATTTCGAGGCCTGACCCATATTTTGGAGCCAAATTCTGGCTCTATGCACGTATTCGCGGTTTGAAATAACGACATTTTATACCCAACATATGCTAAGTACTGAAAGAGGCTTTGGTCACATTTGTCTCAATCCCCCTTGCAGTTTTCAAAATATCCCAAACATCTCAATTTCGAGGCCTGAGCCATATTTTGGAGCAAAATTCTGGCTCAATGCATGTATTCGCGGTTTGAAATTACGACATTTTATACCCAACAAATGCCAAGTCCTGAAAGCGGCAGTGATTCACATTTCGCACAAACTCCCTTGCTGTTTTCGAAATATCCCAAATATCCCAATTTTGAGGCCTGAGCTATATTTTGGAGCCAAATTCTGGCTCTCTGCACGTATTCGAAGTTTGAAATTACGACTTTTTATACCCATCATATGCCAAGTACTGAAAGTGGCATTTGGTCACATTTGTCCCAAACCTCCCTGCAGTTTTGAAAATATCCCCAAACATCCCAATTTCGAGGCATGAGGCATAATTTGGAGCCAAATTCTGGCTCTCTGCACGTATTCGCAGTTTGAAATTACGAATTTATATACCCAACATATGCCAAGTACTGAAAGCGGCGTTTCGTCACATTTGTCCCAAACCTCCCTGCAGTTTTCAAAATATCCCAAACATCCCAATTTCGAGGCCTGAGCAATATTTTGGAGCCAAATTCTGGCTCTATGCACGTATTCGCGGTTTGAAATTACAATATTTAATACCCAACATATGCCAAGTCCTGAAAGCGGCAGTGAGTCACATTTCGCACAAACCCCCCTTGCAGTTTTAAAAATATCTCAAACATCCCAATTTCGAGGCCTGACCCATATTTTGGAGCCAAATTCTGGCTCTATGCACGTATTTGCGGTTTGAAATTACGACATTTTATACCCAACATATGCCAAGTCCTGTACGCGGCAGTGATTCACATTTCGCACAAACTCCCCTGCAGTTTTCGAAATATCCCAAATATCCCAATTTTGAGGACTGAGCTATATTTTGGAGCCAAATTCTGGCACTCTGCACGTATTCGAAGTTTGAAGTTACGACTTTTTATATCCAACATATGCCAAGTACTGAAAGTGGCATTTGGTCACATTTGTCCCAAACCTCCCTGCAGTTTTCAAAATATCCCAAACATCCCAATTTCGAGGCATGAGCCATATTTTGGAGCCAAATTCTGGTTCTCTGCACGTATTCGCAGTTTGAAAATACGACTTTATATACCCAATATATGCCAAGTACTGAAAGCGGCGTTTCGTCACATTTGTCCCAAACCTCCCTGCAGTTTTCAAAATATCCCAAACATCCCAATTTCGAGGCCTGAGCCATATTTTAGAGCCAAATTCTGGCTCTATGCACGTTTTCGCGGTTTGAAATTACGATATATTATACCCAACATATGCCAAGTCCTGAAAGCGGCTGTGAGTCACATTTTGCACAAACTCCCCTGCAGTTTTCTAAATATCCCAAATATCCCAATTTCGAGGCCTGAACAATATTTTGGAGCCAAATTCTAGCTTTCTGCACGTATTCGCAGTTTGAAATTACGACTTTTTTATGCCCAACATATGCTAAGTACTGAAAGCGGCGTTTGGTCACATTTGTCTCAATCCTCCCTGCAGTTTTCAAAATATCCCAAACATCCCAATTTCGAGGCCTGAGCAATATTTTGGAGCCAAATTCTGGCTCTCTGCACGTATTCGCAGTTTGAAATTACGACTTTTTTATGCCCAACATATGCTAAGTACTGAAAGCAGCGTTTGGTCACATTTGTCCCAACCCCCCCCCTGCAGTTTTCAAAATATCTCAAACATCCTAATTTCGAGGCCTGAGCAATATTTTGGAGCCAAATTCTGGCTCTATGCACGTATTCTCGGTTTGAAATTACGATATTTTATACCCAACATATGCCATCTCCTGAAAGCGGCAGTGAGTCACATTTTGCACAAACTCGCCTGCAGTTTTCTAAATATCCCAAATATCCCAATTTCGAGGCCTGAACAATATTTTGGAGCCAAATTCTAGCTTTCTGTACATATTCGCAGTTTGAAATTACGACTTTTTTATGCCCAACATATGCCAAGTAGTGAAAGCGGCGATGGTCACATTTGTCCCAAACCCCCCTTGCAGTTTTCAAAATATCTCAAACATCCCAATTTCGAGGCCTGAGCAATATTTTGGAGCCAAATTCTGGCTCTATGCACGTATTCGCGGTTTAAAATTACAACATTTTATACCAAACATATGCAAAGTCCTGAAAGCGGCAGTGAGTCACATTTCGCACAAACTCCCCTGCAGTTTTCAAAATATCTCAAACATCCCAATTTCGAGGCCTGAGCAATATTTTGGAGCCAAATTCTAGCTTTCTGCACGTATTCGCAGTTTGAAATTACGACTTTTTTATGCCCAACATATGCTAAGTACTGAAAGCGGCTTTGGTCACATTTGTCCCAATCCCCCTTGCAGTTTTCAAAATATCCCAAACATCTCAATTTCGAGGCCTGAGCCATATTTTGGAGCAAAATTCTGGCTCTATGCATGTATTCGCGGTTTGAAATTACGACATTTTATACCCAACATATGCCAAGTCCTGAAAGCGGCAGTGATTCACATTTCGCACAAACTCCCTTGCTGTTTTCGAAATATCCCAAATATCCCAATTTTAAGGCCTGAGCTATATTTTGGAGCCAAATTCTGGCTCTCTGCACATATTCGAAGTTTTAAATTACGACTTTTTATGCCCAACATATGCCAAGTACTGAAAGCGGCGATGGGTCACATTTGTCCCAAACCCCCCTTGCAGTTTTAAAAATATCTCAAACATCCCAATTTCGAGGCCTGAGCAATATTTTGGAGCCAAATTCTGGCTCTATGCACGTATTCGCAGTTTAAAATTACGATATTTTATACCCAACATATGCCAAGTCCTGAAAGCGGCAGTGAGTCACATTTCGCACAAACTCACCTGCAGTTTTTGAAATATCCCAAATATCAAAATTTTGAGGACTGAGCCATATTTTGGAGCCAAATTTTGGCTCTCTGCACGTATTCGCAGTTTGAAATTTCCACTTTTTTAAACCCAACATATGCCAAGTACTGAGAGCGGCGTTCGGTTGCATTTGTCCCAAACCTCACAGCAGTTTTCAAAATATCCCAAACATCACAATATCGAGGCCTGAGCCATATTTTGGAGCCAAATACTGGCTCTCTGCACGTATTCGCAGTTTGATATTACGATTTTTATACCTAACATATGCCAAGTACTGAAAGCGGCAGTGAGTCACATTTTGCACAAACTCCCCTGCAGTGTTCGAAATATCCCAAACATCCCAATTTCGAGGCCTGAGAAAAAATATTTTGGAGCCAAACTCTGGCTCTCTGCACGTATTTGCAGTTTGAAATTACGACTTTTTTATACCCAATATATGCCAAGTACTGAAAGCGGAGTTTGGTCACATTTGTCCCAAACCCCCCCTGCAGTTTTCAAAATATCTCAAACATCCCAATTTCGAGGCCTGACCCATATTTTGGAGCCAAATTCTGGCTCTATGCACGTATTCGCGGTTTGAAATTACGATATTTTATACCCAACATATGTGAAGTCCTGAAAGAGGCAGTGAGTCACATTTCGCACAAACTCACCTGCAGTTTTCGAAATATCCCAAATATCCCAATTTTGAGGCCTGAGCTATATTTTGGAGCCAAATTCTGGCACTCTGCACGTATTCGAAGTTTGAAGTTACGAATTTTTATATCCAACATATGCCAAGTACAGAAAGTGGCATTTGGTCACATTTGTCCCAAACCTCCCTGCAGTTTTCAAAATATCCCCAAACATCCCAATTTCGAGGCATGAGGCATATTTTGGAGCCAAATTCTGGCTCTCTGCACGTATTCGCAGTTTGAAATTACGAATTTATATACCCAACATATGCCAAGTACTGAAAGCGGCGTTTCGTCACATTTGTCCCAAACCTCCCTGCAGTTTTCAAA
Organism: Procambarus clarkii; assembly: GCF_040958095.1. Taxonomy (NCBI): domain Eukaryota; kingdom Metazoa; phylum Arthropoda; class Malacostraca; order Decapoda; family Cambaridae; genus Procambarus; species Procambarus clarkii. Next base: position 3,962,847 of record NC_091159.1, read on the forward strand.
ATATCCCAAACATCCCAATTTCGAGGCATGAGCCATATTTTGGAGCCAAATTCTGGCTCTATGCACGTATTCGTGGTTTGAAATTACGATATTTTATACCCAACATATGCCAAGTCCTGAAAGCGGCAGTGAGTCACATTTTGCACAAACTCCCCTGCAGTTTTCTAAATATCCAAAATATCCCAATTTCGAGGCCTGAACAATATTTTGGAGCCAAATTCTAGCTTTCTGCACGTATTCGCAGTTTGAAATTACGACTTTTTTATGCCCAACATATGCTAAGTACTGAAAGCGGCGTTTGGTCACATTTGTCCCAAACCCCCCCCCCCCTGCAGTTTTCAAAATATCTCAAACATCCCAATTTCGAGGCATGAGCTATATTTTGGAGCCAAATTCTGGCTCTATGCACGTATTCGCGGATTGAAATTACGATATTTTATACCCAACATATGCCAAGTCCTGAAAGCGGCAGTGAGTCACATTTTGCACAAACTCCCCTGCAGTTTTCTAAATATCCAAAATATCCCAATTTCGAGGCCTGAACAATATTTTAGAGCCAAATTCTTGCTTTCTGCTCATATTCGCAGTTTGAAATTACGACTTTTTTATGCCCAACATATGGCAAGTACTGAAAGCGGCGATGGGTCACATTTTCCCAAAACCCCCTTGCAGTTTTAAAAATATCTCAAACATCCCAATTTCGAGGCCTGAGCAATATTTTGGAGCCAAATTCTGGCTCTATGCACGTATTCGCAGTTTAAAATTACGATATTTTATACCCAACATATGCCAAGTCCTGAAAGCGGCAGTGAGTCACATTTCCCACAAACTCACCTGCAGTTTTCGAAATATCCCAAATATCAAAATTTTGAGGACTGAGCCATATTTTGGAGCCAAATTTTGGCTCTCTGCACGTATTCGCAGTTTGAAATTTCCCCTTTTTTAAACCCAACATATGCCAAGTACAGAAAGCGGCGTTCGGTTGCATTTGTCCCAAACCTCACAGCAGTTTTCAAAATATCCCAAACATCACAATATCGAGGCCTGAGCCATATTTTGGAGCCAAATACTGGCTCTCTGCACGTATTCGCAGTTTGATATTACGATTTTTATACCTAACATATGCCAAGTACTGAAAGCGGCAGTGAGTCACATTTTGCACAAACTCCCCTGCAGTGTTCGAAATATCCCAAACATCCCAATTTCGAGGCCTGAGAAAAAATATTTTGGAGCCAAACTCTGGCTCTCTGCACGTATTTGCAGTTTGAAATTACGAATTTTTTATACCCAATATATGCCAAGTACTGAAAGCGGAGTTTGGTCACATTTGTCCCAAACCCCCCCTGCAGTTTTCAAAATATCTCAAACATCCCAATTTCGAGGCCTGACCCATATTTTGGAGCCAAATTCTGGCTCTATGCACGTATTCGCGGTTTGAAATTACGACATTTTATACCCAACATATGTGAAGTCCTGAAAGAGGCAGAGAGTCACATTTCGCATAAACTCACCTGCAGTTTTCGAAATATCCCAAATATCCCAACTTTGAGGCCTGAGCTATATTTTGGAGCCAAATTCTGGCACTCTGCACGTATTCGAAGTTTGAAGTTACGACTTTTTATATCCAACATATGCCAGGTACTGAAAGTGGCATTTGGTCGCATTTGTCCCAAACCTCCCTGCAGTTTTCAAAATATCCCCAAACATCCCAATTTCGAGGCATGAGGCATATTTTGGAGCCAAATTCTGGCTCTCTGCACGTATTCGCAGTTTGAAATTACGAATTTATATACCCAACATATGCCAAGTACTGAAAGCAGCGTTTCGTCACATTTGTCCCAAACCCCCCCCCCCCCTGCAGTTTTCAAAATATCTCAAACATCCCAATTTCGAGGCATGAGCTATATTTTGGAGCCAAATTCTGGCTCTATGCACGTATTCGCGGATTGAAATTACGATATTTTATACCCAACATATGCCAAGTCCTGAAAGCGGCAGTGAGTCACATTTTGCACAAACTCCCCTGCAGTTTTCTAAATATCCAAAATATCCCAATTTCGAGGCCTGAACAATATTTTAGAGCCAAATTCTTGCTTTCTGCTCATATTCGCAGTTTGAAATTACGACTTTTTTATGCCCAACATATGGCAAGTACTGAAAGCGGCGATGGGTCACATTTTCCCAAAACCCCCTTGCAGTTTTAAAAATATCTCAAACATCCCAATTTCGAGGCCTGAGCAATATTTTGGAGCCAAATTCTGGCTCTATGCACGTATTCGCAGTTTAAAATTACGATATTTTATACCCAACATATGCCAAGTCCTGAAAGCGGCAGTGAGTCACATTTCGCACAAACTCACCTGCAGTTTTCGAAATATCCCAAATATCAAAATTTTGAGGACTGAGCCATATTTTGGAGCCAAATTTTGGCTCTCTGCACGTATTCGCAGTTTGAAATTTCCACTTTTTTAAACCCAACATATGCCAAGTACAGAAAGCGGCGTTCGGTTGCATTTGTCCCAAACCTCACAGCAGTTTTCAAAATATCCCAAACATCACAATATCGAGGCCTGAGCCATATTTTGGAGCCAAATACTGGCTCTCTGCACGTATTCGCAGTTTGATATTACGATTTTTATACCTAACATATGCCAAGTACTGAAAGCGGCAGTGAGTCACATTTTGCACAAACTCCCCTGCAGTGTTCGAAATATCCCAAACATCCCAATTTCGAGGCCTGAGAAAAAATATTTTGGAGCCAAACTCTGGCTCTCTGCACGTATTTGCAGTTTGAAATTACGACTTTTTTATACCCAATATATGCCAAGTACTGAAAGCGGAGTTTGGTCACATTTGTCCCAAACCCCCCCTGCAGTTTTCAAAATATCTCAAACATCCCAATTTCGAGGCCTGACCCATATTTTGGAGCCAAATTCTGGCTCTATGCACGTATTCGCGGTTTGAAATAACGACATTTTATACCCAACATATGCTAAGTACTGAAAGCGGCTTTGGTCACATTTGTCTCAATCCCCCTTGCAGTTTTCAAAATATCCCAAACATCTCAATTTCGAGGCCTGAGCCATATTTTGGAGCAAAATTCTGGCTCTATGCATGTATTCGCGGTTTGAAATTACGACATTTTATACCCAACAAATGCCAAGTCCTGAAAGCGGCAGTGATTCACATTTCGCACAAACTCCCTTGCTGTTTTCGAAATATCCCAAATATCCCAATTTTGAGGCCTGAGCTATATTTTGGAGCCAAATTCTGGCTCTCTGCACGTATTCGAAGTTTGAAATTACGACTTTTTATACCCATCATATGCCAAGTACTGAAAGTGGCATTTGGTCACATTTGTCCCAAACCTCCCTGCAGTTTTGAAAATATCCCCAAACATCCCAATTTCGAGGCATGAGGCATATTTTGGAGCCAAATTCTGGCTCTCTGCACGTATTCGCAGTTTGAAATTACGAATTTATATACCCAACATATGCCAAGTACTGAAAGCGGCGTTTCGTCACATTTGTCCCAAACCTCCCTGCAGTTTTCAAAATATCCCAAACATCCCAATTTCGAGGCCTGAGCAATATTTTGGAGCCAAATTCTGGCTCTATGCACGTATTCGCGGTTTGAAATTACAACATTTTATACCCAACATATGCCAAGTCCTGAAAGCGGCAGTGAGTCACATTTCGCACAAACCCCCCTTGCAGTTTTAAAAATATCTCAAACATCCCAATTTCGAGGCCTGACCCATATTTTGGAGCCAAATTCTGGCTCTATGCACGTATTTGCGGTTTGAAATTACGACATTTTATACCCAACATATGCCAAGTCCTGTACGCGGCAGTGATTCACATTTCGCACAAACTCCCCTGCAGTTTTCGAAATATCCCAAATATCCCAATTTTGAGGACTGAGCTATATTTTGGAGCCAAATTCTGGCACTCTGCACGTATTCGAAGTTTGAAGTTACGACTTTTTATATCCAACATATGCCAAGTACTGAAAGTGGCATTTGGTCACATTTGTCCCAAACCTCCCTGCAGTTTTCAAAATATCCCAAACATCCCAATTTCGAGGCATGAGCCATATTTTGGAGCCAAATTCTGGTTCTCTGCACGTATTCGCAGTTTGAAAATACGAATTTATATACCCAATATATGCCAAGTACTGAAAGCGGCGTTTCGTCATTTGTCCCAAACCTCCCTGCAGTTTTCAAAATATCCCAAACATCCCAATTTCGAGGCCTGAGCCATATTTTAGAGCCAAATTCTGGCTCTATGCACGTTTTCGCGGTTTGAAATTACGATATATTATACCCAACATATGCCAAGTCCTGAAAGCTGCTGTGAGTCACATTTTGCACAAACTCCCCTGCAGTTTTCTAAATATCCCAAATATCCCAATTTCGAGGCCTGAACAATATTTTGGAGCCAAATTCTAGCTTTCTGCACGTATTCGCAGTTTGAAATTACGACTTTTTTATGCCCAACATATGCTAAGTACTGAAAGCGGCGTTTGGTCACATTTGTCTCAATCCTCCCTGCAGTTTTCAAAATATCCCAAACATCTCAATTTCGAGGCCTGAGCAATAATTTGGAGCCAAATTCTGGCTCTCTTCACGTATTCGCAGTTTGAAATTACGACTTTTTTATGCCCAACATATGCTAAGTACTGAAAGCAGCGTTTGGTCACATTTGTCCCCCCCCCCCCCATGCAGTTTTCAAAATATCTCAAACATCCTAATTTCGAGGCCTGAGCAATATTTTGGAGCCAAATTCTGGCTCTATGCACGTATTCGCGGTTTGAAATTACGATATTTTATACCCAACATATGCCATCTCCTGAAAGCGGCAGTGAGTCACATTTTGCACAAACTCGCCTGCAGTTTTCTAAATATCCCAAATATCCCAATTTCGAGGCCTGAACAATATTTTGGAGCCAAATTCTAGCTTTCTGCACATATTCGCAGTTTGAAATTACGATTTTTTTATGCCCAACATATGCCAAGTAGTGAAAGCGGCGATGGTCACATTTGTCCCAAACCCCCCTTGCAGTTTTCAAAATATCTCAAACCTCCCAATTTCGAGGCCTGAGCAATATTTTGGAGCCAAATTCTGGCTCTATGCACGTTTTCGCGGTTTAAAATTACAACATTTTATACCAAACATATGCAAAGTCCTGAAAGCGGCAGTGAGTCACATTTCGCTCAAACTCCCCTGCAGTTTTCAAAATATCCCAAACATCACAATATCGAGGCCTGAGCCATATTTTGGAGCCAAATACTGGCTCTCTGCACGTATTCGCAGTTTGATATTACGATTTTTATACCTAACATATGCCAAGTACTGAAAGCGGCAGTGAGTCACATTTTGCACAAACTCCCTTGCAGTGTTCGAAATATCCCAAACATCCCAATTTCGAGGCCTGAGAAAAAATATTTTGGAGCCAAACTCTGGCTCTCTGCACGTATTTGCAGTTTGAAATTACGACTTTTTTATACCCAATATATGCCAAGTACTGAAAGCGGAGTTTGGTCACATTTGTCCCAAACCCCCCCTGCAGTTTTCAAAATATCTCAAACATCCCAATTTCGAGGCCTGACCCATATTTTGGAGCCAAATTCTGGCTCTATGCACGTATTCGCGGTTTGAAATTACGACATTTTATACCCAACATATGTGAAGTCCTGAAAGAGGCAGTGAGTCACATTTCGCACAAACTCACCTGCAGTTTTCGAAATATCCCAAATATCCCAATTTTGAGGCCTGAGCTATATTTTGGAGCCAAATTCTGGCTCTCTGCACGTATTCGCAGTTTGAAATTACGAATTTATATACCCTACATATGCCAAGTACTGAAAGCGGCGTTTCGTCACATTTGTCCCAAACCTCCCTGCAGTTTTCAAAATATCCCAAACATCCCAATTTCGAGGCATGAGCCATATTTTGAAGCCAAATTCTGGCTCTATGCACGTATTCGTGGTTTGAAATTACGATATTTTATACCCAACATATGCCAAGTCCTGAAAGCGGCAGTGAGTCACATTTTGCACAAACTCCCCTGCAGTTTTCTAAATATCCAAAATATCCCAATTTCGAGGCCTGAACAATATTTTGGAGCCAAATTCTAGCTTTCTGCACGTATTCGCAGTTTGAAATTACGACTTTTTTATGCCCAACATATGCTAAGTACTGAAAGCGGCGTTTGGTCACATTTGTCCCAAACCCCCCCCCCCCCTGCAGTTTTCAAAATATCTCAAACATCCCAATTTCGAGGCCTGAGCAATTTTTTGGAGCCAAATTCTGGCTCTATGCACGTATTCGCGGTATGAAATTACGATATTTTATACCCAACATATGCCATCTCCTGAGAGCGGCAGAGAGTCACATTTTGCACACACTCGCCTGCAGTTTTCTAAATATCCCAAATATCCCAATTTCGAGGCCTGAACAATATTTTGGAGCCAAATTCTAGCTTTCTGCACGTATTCGCAGTTTGAAATTACGAATTTTTATGCCCAACACATGCTAAGTACTGAAAGCGGCAATTGGTCACATTTGTCACAAATCCCTCCCTGCAGTTTTCAAAATATCTCAAACATCCCAATTTCGAGGCCTGAACAATATTTTGGAGCCAAATTTTGGCTCTATGCACGTATTCGCAGTTTGAAATTACGATATTTTATACCCAACATATGCCAAGTCCTGAAATCGGCAGTGAGTCACATTTCGCACAAACTTATCTGCAGCTTTCGAAATAACCCAAATATCCCAATTTTGAGGCCTGAGCCATATTTTGGAGCCAAATTCGGGATCTCTGCACGTATTTGCAGTTTGAAATTACCACTTTTTTATACCCAACATATGCCAAGTACTGAAAGCGGCATTTGGTCACATTTGTGTCAATCCCCCCTGCAGTTATCAAAATATCCCAAACATCCCAATTTCAAGGCCTGAGCAACATTTTGGAGCCAAATTCTGGCTCTCTGCACGTATTCGCAGTTTGAAATTACGACTTTTTTATGCCCAACATATGCCAAGTACTGAAAGCGGCGTTTGGTCACATTTGTCCCGAACCCTCCCTGCAGTTTTCAAAATATCTCAAACATCCCAATTTTGAGGCCTGGGCAATATTTTGTAGCCAAATTCTGGCTCTATGCACGTATTCGCGGTTTGAAATTACGATATTTTATACCCAACATATGTGAAGTCCTGAAAGCGGCAGTGAGTCACATTTCGCACAAACTCACCTGCAGTTTTCGAAATATCCCAAATATCCCAATTATGAGGCCTGAGCCATATTTTGGAGCCAAATTCTGGCTCTCTGCACATATTCGCAGTTTGAAATTACAACTTTTTTATACCCAACATATGCCAAGTACTGAAAGCGGCGTTTGGTTTCATTTGTCTCAATCGGCCCTGCAGTTTTCAAAATATTCCAAACATCCAAATTTCGAGGCCTGAGCCATATTTTGGAGCCAAATTCTGGCTCTCTGCACGTATTCGCAGTTTGAAATTACAACTTTTTTATACCCAATATATGCCAATCACTGAAAGCTGAGTTTGGTCACATTTGTCCCAAACCCCCCTTGTAGTTTTAAAAATATCTCAAACATCCCAATTTCGAGGCCTGAGCCATATTTTGGAGCCAAATACTGGCTCTCTGCACGTATTCGCAGTTTGATATTACGATTTTTATACCCAACATATGCCAAGTACTGAAAGCGGCAGTGAGTCACATTTTGCACAAACTCCCCTGCAGTGTTCGAAATATCCCAAACATCTCAATTTCGAGGCCTGAGAAAAAATATTTTGGAGCCAAACTCTGGCTCTCTGCACGTATTTGCAGTTTGAAATTACGACTTTTTTATACCCAATATATGCCAAGTACTGAAAGCGGAGTTTGGTCACATTTGTCCCAAACCCCCCCTGCAGTTTTCAAAATATCTCAAACATCCCAATTTCGAGGCCTGACCCATATTTTGGAGCCAAATTCTGGCTCTATGCACGTATTCGCGGTTTGAAATAACGACATTTTATACCCAACATATGCTAAGTACTGAAAGCGGCTTTGGTCACATTTGTCTCAATCCCCCTTGCAGTTTTCAAAATATCCCAAACATCTCAATTTCGAGGCCTGAGCCATATTTTGGAGCAAAATTCTGGCTCTATGCATGTATTCGCGGTTTGAAATTACGACATTTTATACCCAACAAATGCCAAGTCCTGAAAGCGGCAGTGATTCACATTTCGCACAAACTCCCTTGCTGTTTTCGAAATATCCCAAATATCCCAATTTTGAGGCCTGAGCTATATTTTGGAGCCAAATTCTGGCTCTCTGCACGTATTCGAAGTTTGAAATTACGACTTTTTATACCCATCATATGCCAAGTACTGAAAGTGGCATTTGGTCACATTTGTCCCAAACCTCCCTGCAGTTTTGAAAATATCCCCAAACATCCCAATTTCGAGGCATGAGGCATATTTTGGAGCCAAATTCTGGCTCTCTGCACGTATTCGCAGTTTGAAATTACGAATTTATATACCCAACATATGCCAAGTACTGAAAGCGGCGTTTCGTCACATTTGTCCCAAACCTCCCTGCAGTTTTCAAAATATCCCAAACATCCCAATTTCGAGGCCTGAGCAATATTTTGGAGCCAAATTCTGGCTCTATGCACGTATTCACGGTTTGAAATTACAACATTTTATACCCAACATATGCCAAGTCCTGAAAGCGGCAGTGAGTCACATTTCGCACAAACCCCCCTTGCAGTTTTAAAAATATCTCAAACATCCCAATTTCGAGGCCTGACCCATATTTTGGAGCCAAATTCTGGCTCTATGCACGTATTTGCGGTTTGAAATTACGACATTTTATACCCAACATATGCCAAGACCTGTACGCGGCAGTAATTCACATTTCGCACAAACTCCCCTGCAGTTTTCGAAATATCCCAAATATCCCAATTTTGAGGACTGAGCTATATTTTGGAGCCAAATTCTGGCACTCTGCACGTATTCGAAGTTTGAAGTTACGACTTTTTATATCCAACATATGCCAAGTACTGAAAGTGGCATTTGGTCACATTTATCCCAAACCTCCCTGCAGTTTTCAAAATATCCCAAACATCACAATACCGAGGAATGAGCCATATTTTGGAGCCAAATTCTGGCTCTCTACACGTATTCGCAGTTTGAAATTACGACTTTTTTATGCCCAACATATGCCAAGTCCTGAAAGCGGCAGTGAGTCACATTTCGCACAAACTCACCTGCAGTTTTCGAAATATCCCAAATATCCCAATTTTGAGGCTTGAGCCATATTTTGGAGCCAAATTCTGGCTCTCTTCACGTATTCGCAGTTTGAAATTACCACTTTTTTATACCCAACATATGCCAAGTACTGAAAGCGGCGTTTGGTCACATTTGTCTCAATCCCCTCTGCAGTTTTCAAAATATCCCAAACATCCCAATTTCGAGGTCTGAGCCATATTTTGGAGCCAAATTCTGGCTCTCTGCACGTATTCGCAGTTTGAAATTACGACTTTTTTATGCCCAACATATGCCAAGTACTGAAAGAGGCGTCTTGTCACATTTGTCCCAAACCTCCCCTGCAGTTTTCAAAATATCTCAAACATCCCAATTTTGAGGCCTGAGCAATATTTTGGAGCCAAATTCTTGCTCTATGCACTTATTCGCGGTTTGAAATTACGACATTTTATACCCAACATATGCCAAGTCCTGAAAGCGACAGTGAGTCACAATTCGCACAAACCCCCCTTCCAGTTTTAAAAATATCCCAAACATCCCAATTTCGAGGACTGAGCCATATTTTGGAGCCAAATTCTGGCTCTATGCACGTATTCGCGGTTTGAAATTACGACATTTTATACCCAACATATGCAAAGTCTAGATAGCGGCAGTGAGTCAAATTTCGCACAACCTTCCCTGCAGTTTTCAAAATATCCCAAATATCCCAATTTCGAGGCCTGAGCCATATTTTGGAGCCAAATTCTGGCTCTCTGCACGTATTCGCAGTTTGAAATTACGACTTTTTTATGCCCAACATATGCTAAGTACTGAAATCGGCTTTGGTCACATTTGTCCCAATCCCCCTTGCAGTTTTCAAAATATCCCAAACATCTCAATTTCGAGGCCTGAGCCATATTTTGGAGCAAAATTCTGGCTCTATGCACGTATTCGCGGTTTGAAATTACGACATTTTATACCCAACATATGCCAAGTCCTGAAAGCGGCAGTGATTCACATTTCGCACAAACTCCCCTGCAGTTTTCGAAATATCCCAAATATTCCAATTTCGAGGCCTGAGTCATATTTTGGAGCCAAATTCTGGCTCTCTGCACGTATTCGCAGTTTGAAATTACAAATTTTTAACCCATTATATGCTAAGACCTGAAAGCGGCAGTGTGTGAAATTTTGCACAAACTCCCCTGCAGTTTTCAAAATATCCAAAACATCCCAATCTCGAGGCCTGAGCCATATTTTGGAGCCAAATTCTGCCTCTCTGCACGTATGCGCAGTTTGAAATTACGACTTTTCATACCCAACATATGCCAAGTACTGAAAGCGGCGTTTGGTCACATTTGTCCCAAACCCCCCTGCAGTTTTCAAAATATCCCAAACATCCCAATTTCGAGGCCTGAGCCATATTTTGAAGCCAAATTCGGGCTCTATGCACGTATTCGCAGTTTGAAATGTCGACTTTTTATACCCAACATATGCCACGTACTGAAAGCTGCGTTTGGTCATATTTGTCCCAAACTCCCCTGCACTTTTCAAAATATCCCAAACATCACAATTTCTAGGCCTGAGCCATATTTTGGAGCCATGTTCTGGCTCTATGCACGTATTCGCAGTTTGAAATTACGACTTTTTATACCCAACATATGCCAAGTACTGAAAGCGGCGTTTGGTCACATTTGTCCCAAACCCCCCTGCAGTTTTCAAAATATCCCAAACATCCCAATTTCGAGGCGTGAGCCATATTTTGGAGCCAAATTCGGGCTCTATGCACGTATTCGCAGTTTGAAATGTCGACTTTTTATACCCAACATATGCCAAGTACTGAAAGCTGCGTTTGGTCATATTTGTCCCAAACTCCCCTGCAGTTTTCAAAATATCCCAAACATCACAATTTCTAGGCCTGAGCCATATTTTGGAGCCATGTTCTGGCTCTATGCACGTATTCGCAGTTTGAAACTACGACTTTTTATACCCAACATATGCCAAGTCCTGAAAGCGGCAGTGAGTGACATTTTGCACAAAATCCCCTGCAGTTTTCGAAATATCTCAAACATCCCAATTTCGAGGCCTGAGCCATATTTTGGAGCCAAATTCTGGCTCTCTTCACGTATTCGCAGTTTGAAATTACGACTTTTTATACCCAACATATGCCAAGTACTGAAAGCGGCGTTTGGTCATATTTGTCCCAAACTCCCCTGCAGTTTTCGAAATATCCAAAATATCTCAATTTCGAGGCCTTAGCCATATTTTGGAGCCAAATTCTGGCTCTCTGCACGTATTCGCTGTTTGAAATTACGACTTTTTTATACCCAACATATGCCAAGTACTAAAAGGGGCATTTGGTCACATTTGTCAAAATCCCCCCTGCAATTTTAAAAATATCCAAAACATCCCAATTTCGAGGCCTGAGCCATATTTTGTAGCCAAATTCTGGCTCTCTGCACGTATTCGCAGTTTGAAATTACCACTTTTTTATACCCAACATATGTTAAGTACTGAAAGCGGCGTTTGGTCATATTTGTCTCAAACTCCCCTGCAGTTTTCAAAATATCCCAAACTTCCCAATTTCGAGGCCTGAGTCATATTTTGGAGCCAAATTCTGGCTCTCTGCACATATTCGCAGTTTGAAATTACAAATTTTTAACCCATTATATGCTAAGACCTGAAAGCGGCAGTGTGTGAAATTTTGCACAAACTCCCCTGCAGTTTTCAAAATATCCAAAACATCCCAATCTCGAGGCCTGAGCCATATTTTGGAGCCAAATTCTGCCTCTCTGCACGTATGCGCAGTTTGAAACTACGACTTTTCATACCCAACATATGCCAAGTACTGAAAGCGGCGTTTGGTCACATTTGTCCCAAACCCCCCTGCAGTTTTCAAAATATCCCAAACATCCCAATTTCGAGGCCTGAGCCATATTTTGGAGCCAAATTCGGGCTCTATGCACGTATTCGCAGTTTGAAATGTCGACTTTTTATACCCAACATATGCCAATTCCTGAAAGCGGCAGTGAGTGACATTTTGCGCAAACTCCCCTGCAGTTTTCGAAGTATTCCAAATATCCCAATTTCGAGGCCTGAGCCATATTTTGGAGCCAAATTCTGGCTCTCTGCACGTATTCGCAGTTTGAAATTACGACTTTTTTATACCCAACATATGCCAAGTACTGAATGAGGCATTTGGTCACATTTGTCCCAATCCCCATGCAATTTTCAAAATATCCCAAACATCCAAATTTCGAGGCCTGAGCCATAAAGTGGAGCCAAATTCTGGTTCTCTTTACGTATTCGCAGTTTGAAATTACGACTTTTTATACCCAACATATGCCAAGTACTAAAAGGGGCGTTTAGTCACATTTGTCCCAATCACCACTGCAATTTTCAAAATATCCAAAACATCCCAATTTCGATGCCTGAACCATATTTTGGAGCCGAATTCTGGCTCTTTGCACGTATTCGCAGGTTGAAATTGTGACTTTTTTATACCCAAGAAATGCTAAGTACTGAAAGCGGCGTTTGGTCACATTTGTCCCAAACCCCCCTGCAGTTTTCAAAATATCCCAAACATCCCAATTTCGAGGCCTGAGCCATATTTTGGAGCCAAATTCGGGCTCTATGCACGTATTCGCAGTTTGAATTGTCGACTTTTTATACCCAACATATGCCAAGTCCTGAAAGCGGCAGTGAGTGACATTTTGCGCAAACTCCCCTGCAGTTTTCGAAGTATTCCAAATATCCCAATTTCGAGGCCTGAGCCATATTTTGGAGCCAAATTCTGGCTCTCTGCACGTATTCGCAGTTTGAAATTACGACTTTTTTATACCCAACATATGCCAAGTACTGAAAGAGGCGTTTGGTCACATTTGTCCTAATCTCCACTGCAATTTTCAAAATATCTCAAACATCCCAATTTCGAGGCCTGAGCCATATTTTGGAGCCAAATTCTGGCTCTCTTCACGTATTCGCAGTTTGAAATTACGACTTTTTATACCCAACATATGCCAAGTACTGAAAGCGGCGTTTGGTCATATTTGTCCCAAACTCCCCTGCAGTTTTCGAAATATCCAAAATATCTCAATTTCGAGGCCTTAGCCATATTTTGGAGCCAAATTCTGGCTCTCTGCACGTATTCGCTGTTTGAAATTACGACTTTTTTATACCCAACATATGCCAAGTACTAAAAGGGGCATTTGGTCACATTTGTCAAAATCCCCCCTGCAATTTTAAAAATATCCAAAACATCCCAATTTCGAGGCCTGAGCCATATTTTGTAGCCAAATTCTGGCTCTCTGCACGTATTCGCAGTTTGAAATTACCACTTTTTTATACCCAACATATGTTAAGTACTGAAAGCGGCGTTTGGTCATATTTGTCCCAAACTCCCCTGCAGTTTTCAAAATATCCCAAACTTCCCAATTTCGAGGCCTGAGTCATATTTTGGAGCCAAATTCTGGCTCTCTGCACGTATTCGCAGTTTGAAATTACAAATTTTTAACCCATTATATGCTAAGACCTGAAAGCGGCAGTGTGTGAAATTTTGCACAAACTCCCCTGCAGTTTTCAAAATATCCAAAACATCCCAATCTCGAGGCCTGAGCCATATTTTGGAGCCAAATTCTGCCTCTCTGCACGTATGCGCAGTTTGAAACTACGACTTTTCATACCCAACATATGCCAAGTACTGAAAGCGGCGTTTGGTCACATTTGTCCCAAACCCCCCTGCAGTTTTCAAAATATCCCAAACATCCCAATTTCGAGGCCTGAGCCATATTTTGGAGCCAAATTCGGGCTCTATGCACGTATTCGCAGGTTGAAATGTCGACTTTTTATACCCAACATATGCCAATTCCTGAAAGCGGCAGTGAGTGACATTTTGCGCAAACTCCCCTGCAGTTTTCGAAGTATTCCAAATATCCCAATTTCGAGGCCTGAGCCATATTTTGGAGCCAAATTCTGGCTCTCTGCACGTATTCGCAGTTTGAAATTACGACTTTTTTATACCCAACATATGCCAAGTACTGAATGAGGCATTTGGTCACATTTGTCCCAATCCCCATGCAATTTTCAAAATATCCCAAACATCCAAATTTCGAGGCCTGAGCCATAAAGTGGAGCCAAATTCTGGTTCTCTTTACGTATTCGCAGTTTGAAATTACGACTTTTTATACCCAACATATGCCAAGTACTAAAAGGGGCGTTTAGTCACATTTGTCCCAATCACCACTGCAATTTTCAAAATATCCAAAACATCCCAATTTCGAGGCCTGAACCATATTTTGGAGCCGAATTCTGGCTCTTTGCACGTATTCGCAGGTTGAAATTGTGACTTTTTTATACCCAAGAAATGCTAAGTACTGAAAGCGGCGTTTGGTCACATTTGTCCCAAACCCCCCTGCAGTTTTCAAAATATCCCAAACATCCCAATTTCGAGGCCTGAGCCATATTTTGGAGCCAAATTCGGGCTCTATGCACGTATTCGCAGTTTGAATTGTCGACTTTTTATACCCAACATATGCCAAGTCCTGAAAGCGGCAGTGAGTGACATTTTGCGCAAACTCCCCTGCAGTTTTCGAAGTATTCCAAATATCCCAATTTCGAGGCCTGAGCCATATTTTGGAGCCAAATTCTGGCTCTCTGCACGTATTCGCAGTTTGAAATTACGACTTTTTTATACCCAACATATGCCAAGTACTGAAAGAGGCGTTTGGTCACATTTGTCCTAATCTCCACTGCAATTTTCAAAATATCTCAAACATCCCAATTTCGAGGCCTGAGCCATATTTTGGAGCCAAATTCTGGCTCTCTTCACGTATTCGCAGTTTGAAATTACGACTTTTTATACCCAACATATGCCAAGTACTGAAAGCGGCGTTTGGTCATATTTGTCCCAAACTCCCCTGCAGTTTTCGAAATATCCAAAATATCTCAATTTCGAGGCCTTAGCCATATTTTGGAGCCAAATTCTGGCTCTCTGCACGTATTCGCTGTTTGAAATTACGACTTTTTTTATACCCAACATATGCCAAGTACTAAGAGGGGCATTTGGTCACATTTGTCAAAATCCCCCCTGCAATTTTAAAAATATCCAAAACATCCCAATTTCGAGGCCTGAGCCATATTTTGTAGCCAAATTCTGGCTCTCTGCACGTATTCGCAGTTTGAAATTACCACTTTTTTATACCCAACATATGTTAGGTACTGAAAGCGGCGTTTGGTCATATTTGTCCCAAACTCCCCTGCAGTTTTCAAAATATCCCAAACTTCCCAATTTCGAGGCCCGAGTAATATTTTGGAGCCAAATTCTGGCTCTCTGCACGTATTCGCAGTTTGAAATTACAAATTTTTAACCCATTATATGCTAAGACCTGAAAGCGGCAGTGTGTGAAATTTTGCACAAACTCCCCTGCAGTTTTCAAAATATCCAAAACATCCCAATCTCGAGGCCTGAGCCATATTTTGGAGCCAAATTCTGCCTCTCTGCACGTATGCGCAGTTTGAAATTACGACTTTTCATACCCAACATATGCCAAGTACTGAAAGCGGCGTTTGGTCACATTTGTCCCAAACCCCCCTGCAGTTTTCAAAATATCCCAAACATCCCAATTTCGAGGCCTGAGCCATATTTTGGAGCCAAATTCGGGCTCTATGCACGTATTCGCAGTTTGAAATGTCGACTTTTTATACCCAACATATGCCAAGTACTGAAAGCTGTGTTTGGTCATATTTGTCCCAAACTCCCCTGCAGTTTTCAAAATATCCCAAACATCACAATTTCTAGGCCTGAGCCATATTTTGGAGCCATGTTCTGGCTCTATGCACGTATTCGCAGTTTGAAATTACGACTTTTTATACCCAACATATGCCAAGTACTGAAAGCGGCGTTTGGTCACATTTGTCCCAAACCCCCCTGCAGTTTTCAAAATATCCCAAACATCCCAATTTCGAGGCCTGAGCCATATTTTGGAGCCAAATTCGGGCTCTATGCACGTATTCGCAGTTTGAAATGTCGACTTTTTATACCCAACATATGCCAAGTACTGAAAGCTGCGTTTGGTCATATTTGTCCCAAACTCCCCTGCAGTTTTCAAAATATCCCAAACATCACAATTTCTAGGCCTGAGCAATATTTTGGAGCCATGTTCTGGCTCTATGCACGTATTCGCAGTTTGAAATTACGACTTTTTATACCCAACATATGCCAAGTCCTGAAAGCGGCAGTGAGTGACATTTTGCACAAAATCCCCTGCAGTTTTCGAAATATCTCAAACATCCCAATTTCGAGGCCTGAGCCATATTTTGGAGCCAAATTCTGGCTCTCTTCACGTATTCGCAGTTTGAAATTACGACTTTTTATACCCAACATATGCCAAGTCCTGAAAGCGGCAGTGAGTGACATTTTGCACAAAATCCCCTGCAGTTTTCGAAATATCTGAAACACCCCAATTTCGAGGCCTGAGCCATATTTTGGAGCCAAATTCTGGCTCTCTTCACGTATTCGCAGTTTGAAATTACGACTTTTTATACCCAACATATGCCAAGTACTGAAAGCGGCGTTTGGTCATATTTGTCCCAAACTCCCCTGCAGTTTTCGAAATATCCAAAATATCTCAATTTCGAGGCCTTAGCCATATTTTGGAGCCAAATTCTGGCTCTCTGCACGTATTCGCTGTTTGAAACTACGACTTTTTTATACCCAACATATGCCAAGTACTAAAAGGGGCATTTGGTTACATTTGTCAAAATCCCCCCCTGCAATTTTAAAAATATCCAAAACATCCCAATTTCGAGGCCTGAGCCATATTTTGTAGCCAAATTCTGGCTCTCTGCACGTATTCGCAGTTTGAAATTACCACTTTTTTATACCCAACATATGTTAGGTACTGAAAGCGGCGTTTGGTCATATTTGTCCCAAACTCCCCTGCAGTTTTCAAAATATCCCAAACTTCCCAATTTCGAGGCCTGAGTCATATTTCGGAGCCAAATTCTGGCTCTCTGCACGTATTCGCAGTTTGAAATTACAAATTTTTAACCCATTATATGCTAAGACCTGAAAGCGGCAGTGTGTGAAATTTTGCACAAACTCCCCTGCAGTTTTCAAAATATCCAAAAGATCCCAATCTCGAGGCCTGAGCCATATTTTGGAGCCAAATTCTGCCTCTCTGCACGTATGCGCAGTTTGAAATTACGACTTTTCATACCCAACATATGCCAAGTACTGAAAGCGGCGTTTGGTCACATTTGTCCCAAACCCCCCTGCAGTTTTCAAAATATCCCAAACATCCCAATTTCGAGGCCTGAGCCATATTTTGGTGCCAAATTCGGGCTCTATGCACGTATTCGCAGTTTGAAATATCGACTTTTTATACCCAACATATGCCAAGTACTGAAAGCTGCGTTTGGTCATATTTGTCCCAAACTCCCCTGCAGTTTTCAAAATATCCCAAACATCACAATTTCTAGGCCTGAGCCATATTTTGGAGCCATGTTCTGGCTCTATGCACGTATTCGCAGTTTGAAATTACGACTTTTTATACCCAACATATGCCAAGTCCTGAAAGCGGCAGTGAGTGACATTTTGCACAAAATCCCCTGCAGTTTTCGAAATATCCCAAATATCTCAATTTCGAGGCCTTAGCCATATTTTGGAGCCAAATTCTGGCTCTCTGCACGTATTCGCTGTTTGAAATTACGCCTTTTTTATTCCCAACATATGCCAAGTACTAAAAGGGGCGTTTAGTCACATTTGTCCCAATCACCACTGCAATTTTCAAAATATCCAAAACATCCTAATTTCAAGGCCTGAACCATATTTTGGAGCCGAATTCTGGCTCTATGCACGTATTCGCAGGTTGAAATTGTGACTTTTTTATACCCAAGAAATGCTAAGTACTGAAAGCGGCGTTTGGTCATATTTGTCCCAAACTCCCCTGCAGTTTTCAAAATATCTCAAACTTTCCAATTTCGAGCCCTGAGTCATATTTTGGAGCCAAATTCTGGCTCTCTGCACGTATTCGCAGTTTGAAATTACAACTTTTTATACCCAACATATGATAAGACCTAAAAGCGGCAGTGTGTGACATTTTGCACAAACTCCCCTGCAGTTTTCAAAATATCCCAAATATCCCAATTTCGAGGCCTGAGCCATATTTTGGAACCAAATTTAGGCTCTCTGCACGTATTCGCAGTTTGAAATTACGACTTTTCATACCCAACATATGCCAAGTCCTGAAAGCGGCAGTGAGTGACATTTTGCGCAAACTCCCCTGCAGTTTTCGAAGTATTCCAAATATCCCAATTTCGAGGCCTGAGCCATATTTTGGAGCCAAATTCTGGCTCTCGGCACGTATTCGCAGTTTGAAATTACGACTTTTTTATACCCAACATATGCCAAGTACTGAAAGAGGCGTTTGGTCACATTTGTCCTAATCCCCCCCTGCAATTTTCAAAATATCTCAAACATCCCAATTTCGAGGCCTGAGCCATATTTTGGAGCCAAATTCTGGCTCTCTTCACGTATTCGCAGTTTGAAATTACGACTTTTTATACCCAACATATGCCAAGTACTGAAAGCGGCGTTTGGTCATATTTGTCCCAAACTCCCCTGCAGTTTTCGAAATATCCAAAATATCTCAATTTCGAGGCCTTAGCCATATTTTGGAGCCAAATTCTGGCTCTCTGCACGTATTCGCTGTTTGAAATTACGACTTTTTTATACCCAACATATGCCAAGTACTAAAAGGGGCATTTGGTCACATTTGTCAAAATCCCCCCTGCAATTTTAAAAATATCCAAAACATCCCAATTTCGAGGCCTGAGCAATATTTTGTAGCCAAATTCTGGCTCTCTGCACGTATTCGCAGTTTGAAATTACCACTTTTTTATACCCAACATATGTTAAGTACTGAAAGCGGCGTTTGGTCATATTTGTCCCAAACTCCCCTGCAGTTTTCAAAATATCACAAACTTCCCAATTTCGAGGCCTGAGTCATATTTTGGAGCCAAATTCTGGCTCTCTGCACGTATTCGCAGTTTGAAATTACAAATTTTTAACCCATTATATGCTAAGACCTGAAAGCGGCAGTGTGTGAAATTTTGCACAAACTCCCCTGCAGTTTTTAAAATATCCAAAACATCCCAATCTCGAGGCCTGAGCCATATTTTGGAGCCAAATTCTGCCTCTCTGCACGTATGCGCAGTTTGAAATTACGACTTTTAATACCCAACATATGCCAAGTACTGAAAGCGGCGTTTGGTCACATTTGTCCCAAACCCCCCTGCAGTTTTCAAAATATCCCAAACATCCCAATTTCGAGGCCTGAGCCATATTTTGGAGCCAAATTCGGGCTCTATGCACGTATTCGCAGTTTGAAATGTCGACTTTTTATACCCAACATATGCCAATTCCTGAAAGCGGCAGTGAGTGACATTTTGCGCAAACTCCCCTGCAGTTTTCGAAGTATTCCAAATATCCCAATTTCGAGGCCTGAACCATATTTTGGAGCCAAATTCTGGCTCTCTGCACGTATTTGCAGTTTGAAATTACGACTTTTTTATACCCAACATATGCCAAGTACTGAATGAGTCGTTTGGTCACATTTGTCCCAATCCCCCATGCAATTTTCAAAATATCCCAAACATCCAAATTTCGAGGCCTGAGCCATATTTTGGAGCCAAATTCTGGTTCTCTTAACGTATTCGCTGTTTGAAATTACGACTTTTTTATACCCAACATATGCCAAGTACTAAAAGGGGCATTTGGTCACATTTGTCAAAATCCCCCCTGCAATTTTAAAAATATCCAAAACATCCCAATTTCGAGGCCTGAGCCATATTTTGTAGCCAAATTCTGGCTCTCTGCACGTATTCGCAGTTTGAAATTACCACTTTTTTATACCCACCATATGTTAAGTACTGAAAGCGGCGTTTGGTCATATTTGTCCCAAACTCCCCTGCAGTTTTCAAAATATCCCAAACATCCAAATTTCGAGGCCTGAGCCATATTTTGGAGCCAAATTCTGGTTCTCTTAACGTATTCGCAGTTTGAAATTACGACTTTTTATACTCAACATATGCGAAGTACTGAAAGCGGCATTTGGTCACATTTGTCCCAAACCTCCCTGCAGTTTTTAAAATATCCCAAACATCCCAATTTCGAGGCTTGAAACATATTTTGGAGCCAAATTCAGGCTCTCTATACGTATTCGCAGTTTGAAATTACAACTTTTTTTACCCAACATATGCGAAGTACTGAAAGCGATGTTTGGTCACATTTGTCCCAAACCCCCCTGCCGTTCTCAAAATATCTGAAACTTCCCAATTTCGAGGCCTGAGACATATTTTGGAGCCAAATTCAGGCTCTCTGCACGTATTCGCAGTTTGAAATTACGACTTTTTATACCCAACATATGCCAAGTACTGAAAACGGCGTTTGGTCATATTTGTCCTAAACTCCCCTGCAGTTTTCAAAATAACCCAAACATTACAATTTCGAGGCCTGAGCCATATTTTGGAGCCAAGTTCTGGCTCTATGCACGTATTCGCAGTTTGAAATTACGATTTTTTATACCCAACATATGCCAAGTCCTGAAAGCGGCAGTGCACATTTTGACCAAAATCCCCTGCAGTTTTCGAAATATCCCAAATATCTCAATTTCGAGGCCTTAGCCATATTTTGGAGCCAAATTCTGGCTCTCTGCACGTATTCGCTGTTTGAAATTACGCCTTTTTTATTCCCAACATATGCCAAGTACTAAAAGGGGCGTTTGGTCACATTTGTCCCAATCACCACTGCAATTTTCAAAATATCCAAAACATCCCAATTTCGAGGCCTGAGCCATATTTTGGAGCCAAATTCTGGCTCTCTGCACGTATTCGTAGTTTGAAATTACGACTTTTTATACCCAACATATGATTAGACCTAAAAGCGGCAGTGTGTGACATTTTGCACAAACTCCCCTGCAGTTTTCAAAATATCCCAAATATCCCAATTTCGAGGCCTGAGCTATATTTTGGAACCAAATTCAGGCTATCTGCACGTATTCGCAGTTTGAAATTACGACTTTTCATACCCAACATATGCCAAGTACTGAAAGCGGCGTTTGGTCACATTTGTCCCAAACCCCCTGCAGTTTTCAAAATAACCCAAACATCCCAATTTCGAGGCCTGAGCCATATTTTGGAGCCAAATTTGGGCTCTATGCACGTATTCGCAGTTTGAATTGTCGACTTTTTATACCCAACATATGCAAGGTACTGAAAGCGGCAGTGAGTGACATTTTGCGCAAACTCCCCTGCAGTTTTCGAAGTATTCCAAATATCCCAATTTCGAGGCCTGAGCCATATTATGGAGCCAAATTCTGGGTCTCTGCACGTATTCGCTGTTTGAAATTACGAATTTTTTATACCCAACATATGCCAAGTACTAAAAGGGGAGTTTGGTCACATTTGTCCCAATCCCCCTTGCAATTTTAAAAATATCCAAAACATCCCAATTTCGAGGCCTGAGCCATATTCTGGAGCCAAATTCTAGCTCTCTGCACGTTTTCACAGTTTGATATTACGACTTTTTATACCCAACATATGCCAAGTCCTGAAAGCGGCAGTGAGTCACATTTTGCACAAACTCCCCTGCAGTTTTCGAAATTTCCCAAATATCCCAATTTCGAGGCCTGAGCCATATTTTGGAGCCAAATTCTGGCTCTCTGCACGTATTCGCAGTTTGAAATTACGACTTTTCATACCCAACATATGCCAAGTACTGAAAGCGGCGTTTGGTCATATTTGTCCCAAACTCTCCTGCAGTTTTCAAAATATCCCAAACTTCCCAATTTCGAGGCCTGTGTCATATTTTGGAGCCAAATTCTGGCTCTCTGCAAGTATCCGCAGTTTGAAATGTCGACTTTTTATACCCAACATATGCCAAGTCCTGAAAGCGGCACTGAGTGACATTTTGCGCAAACTCCCCTGTAGTTTTCGAAGTATTCCAAATATCCCAATTTCGAGACCTGAGCCATATTTTGGAGCCAAATTCTGACTCTCTGCACGTATTCGCAGTTTGAAATTACGACTTTTTTATACCCAACATATGCCAAGTACTGAAAGAGGCGTTTGGTCACATTTGTCCCAATCCCCCCTGCATTTTTCAAAATATCCCAAACATCCCAATTTCGAGGCCTGAGCCATATTTTGAAGCCAAATTCTGGCTCTCTTCACGTATTCGCATTTTGAAATTACGACTTTTTATCCCCAACATATGCGAAGTACTGAAAGCGGCATTAGGTCACATTTGTCCCAAACCTCCCTGCAGTTTTCAAAATATCCCAAACATCCTAATTTCGAGGCCTGAGACATATTTTGGAGCCAAATTCAGGCTCTCTGTACGTATTCGCAGTTTGAAATTACGACTTTTTATACCCAACATATGCCAAGTACTGAAAGCTGCGTTTGGTCATATTTGTCCCAAACTCCCCTGCAGTTTTCAAAATATCCCAAACATCACAATTTCTAGGCCTGAGCCATATTTTGGAGCCATGTTCTGGCTCTATGCACGTATTCGCAGTTTGAAATTACGACTTTTTATACCCAACATATGCCATGTCCTGAAAGCGGCAGTGAGTGACATTTTGCACAAAATCCCCTGCAGTATTCGAAATATCCCAAATATCTCAATTTCGAGGCCTTAGCCATATTTTGGAGCCAAATTCTGGCTCTCTGCACGTATTCGCTGTTTGAAATTACGCCTTTTTTATTCCCAACATATGCCAAGTACTAAAAGGGGCGTTTAGTCACATTTGTCCCAATCACCACTGCAATTTTCAAAATATCCAAAACTTCCCAATTTCGAGGCCTGAGCCATATTTTGGAGCCGAATTCTGCCTCTATGCACGTATTCGCAGGTTGAAATTGTGACTTTTTTATACCCAAGAAATGCTAAATACTGAAAGCGGCTTTTGGTCATATTTGTCCCAAACTCCCCTGCAGTTTTCAAAATATCTCAAACTTGCCAATTTCGAGGCCTGAGTCATATTTTGGAGCCAAATTCTGGCTCTCTGCACGAATTCGCAGTTTGAAATTACAACTTTTTATACCCAACATATGATAAGACCTAAAAGCGGCAGTGTGTGACATTTTGCACAAACTCCCCTGCAGTTTTCAAAATATCCCAAATATCCCAATTTCGAGGCCTGAGCCATATTTTGGAACCAAATTTAGGCTCTCTGCACGTATTCGCAGTTTGAAATTACGACTTTTCATACCCAACATATGCCAAGTACTGAAAGCGGCGTTTGGTCACATTTGTCCCAAACCCCCATGCAGTTTTCAAAATATCCCAAACATCCCAATTTCGAGGCCTGAGCCATATTTTGGAGCCAAATTCGGGCTCTATGCACGTATTCGCAGTTTGAATTGTCGACTTTTTATACCCAACATATGCCAAGTCCTGAAAGCGGCAATGAGTGACATTTTGCGCAAACTCCCCTGCAGTTTTCGAAGTATTCCAAATTTCCCAATTTTGAGGCCTGAGCCATATTTTGGAGCCAAATTCTGGCTCTCTGCACGTATTCGCAGTTTGAAATTACGACTTTTTTATACCCAACATATGCCAAGTACTGAAAGAGGCGTTTGGTCACATTTGTCCCAATCCCCCCTGCAATTTTCAAAATATCTCAAACATCCCAATTTCGAGGCCTGAGCCATATTTTGGAGCCAAATTCTGGCTCTCTTCACGTATTCGCAGTTCGAAATTACGACTTTTTATACCCAACATATGCCAAGTACTGAAAGCGGCGTTTGGTCATATTTGTCCCAAACTCCCCTGCAGTTTTCGAAATATCCAAAATATCTCAATTTCGAGGCCTTAGCCATATTTTGGAGCCAAACTCTGGCTCTCTGCACGTATTCGCTGTTTGAAATTACGTCTTTTTTATACCCAACATATGCCAAGTACTAAAAGGGGCATTTGGTCACATTTGTCAAAATCCCCCCTGCAATTTTAAAAATATCCAAAACATCCCAATTTCGAGGCCTGAGCCATATTTTGGAGACAAATTCTGGCTCTCTGCACGTATTCGCAGTTTGAAATTACAAATTTTTAACCCATTTTATGCTAAGACCTGAAAGCGGCAGTGTGTGAAATTTTGCACAAACTCCCCTGCAGTTTTCAAAATATCCAAAACATCCCAATTTCGAGGACTGAGCCATATTTTGGAGCCAAATTCTGCCTCTCTGCACGTATGCGCAGTTAGAAATTACGGCTTTTCATACCCAACATATGCCAAGTACTGAAAGCGGCGTTTGGTCACATTTGTCCCAAACCCCCCTGCAGTTTTCAAAATATCCCAAACATCCCAATTTCGAGGCCTGAGCCATATTTTGGAGCCAAATTCGGGCTCTATGCACGTATTCGCAGTTTGAAATGTCGACTTTTTATACCCAACATATGCCAATTCCTGAAAGCGGCAGTGAGTGACATTTTGCGCAAACTCCCCTGCAGTTTTCGAAGTATTCCAAATATCCCAATTTCGAGGCCTGAGCCATATTTTGGAGCCAAATTCTGGCTCTCTGCACGTATTCGCTGTTTGAAATTACCACTTTTTTATACCCAACATATGTTAAGTACTGAAAGCGGCGTTTGGTCATATTTGTCCCAAACTCCCCTGCAGTTTTCAAAATATCCCAAACTTTCCAATTTCGAGGCCTGAGTCAAATTTTGGAGCCAAATTCTGGCTCTCTGCACGTATTCGCAGTTTGAAATTACAAATTTTTAACCCATTATATGCTAAGACATGAAAGCGGCAGTGTGTGAAATTTTGAACAAACTCCCCTGCAGTTTTCAAAATATCCAAAACATCCCAATTTCGAGGACTGAGCCATATTTTGGAGCCAAATTCTGCCTCTCTGCACGTATGCGCAGTTAGAAATTACGGCTTTTCATACCCAACATATGCCAAGTACTGAAAGCGGCGTTTGGTCACATTTGTCCCAAACCCCCCTGCAGTTTTCAAAATATCCCAAACATCCCAATTTCGAGGCCTGAGCCATATTTTGGAGCCAAATTCGGGCTCTATGCACGTATTCGCAGTTTGAAATGTCGACTTTTTATACCCAACATATGCCAATTCCTGAAAGCGGCAGTGAGTGACATTTTGCGCAAACTCCCCTGCAGTTTTCGAAGTATTCCAAATATCCCAATTTCGAGGCCTGAGCCATATTTTGGAGCCAAATTCTGGCTCTCTGCACGTATTCGCTGTTTGAAATTACCACTTTTTTATACCCAACATATGTTAAGTACTGAAAGCGGCGTTTGGTCATATTTGTCCCAAACTCCCCTGCAGTTTTCAAAATATCCCAAACTTCCCAATTTCGAGGCCTGAGTCATATTTTGGAGCCAAATTCTGGCTCTCTGCACGTATTCGCAGTTTGAAATTACAAATTTTTAACCCATTATATGCTAAGACATGAAAGCGGCAGTGTGTGAAATTTTGCACAAACTCCCCTGCAGTTTTCACAATATCCAAAACATCCCAATTTCGAGGACTGAGCCATATTTTGGAGCCAAATTCTGCCTCTCTGCACGTATGCGCAGTTAGAAATTACGGCTTTTCATACCCAACATATGCCAAGTACTGAAAGCGGCGTTTGGTCACATTTGTCCCAAACCCCCCTGCAGTTTTCAAAATATCCCAAACATCCCAATTTCGAGGCCTGAGCCATATTTTGGAGCCAAATTCGGGCTCTATGCACGTATTCGCAGTTTGAAATGTCGACTTTTTATACTCAACATATGCCAATTTCTGAAAGCGGCAGTGAGTGACATTTTGCGCAAACTCCCCTGCTGTTTTCGAAGTATTCCAAATATCCCAATTTCGAGGCCTGAGCCATATTTTGGAGCCAAATTCTGGCTCTCTGCACGTATTCGCAGTTTGAAATTACGACTTTTTTATACCCAACATATGCCAAGTACTGAAAAAGGCGTTTGGTCACATTTGTCCCAATCCCCCATGCAATTTTCAAAATATCCCAAACATCCAAATTTCGAGGCCTGAGCCATATTTTGGAGCCAAATTCTGGTTCTCTTCACGTATTCGCAGTTTGAAATTACGACTTTTTATACCCAACATATGCGAAGTACTGAATGCGGCATTTGGTCACATTTGTCCCAAACCTCCCTGCAGCTTTTAAAATATCCCAAACATCCCAATTTCGAGGCTTGAAACATATTTTGGAGCCACGTTCTGGCTCTATGCACGTATTCGCTGTTTGAAATTACGACTTTTTATACCCAACATATGCCAAGTCCTGAAAGCGGTAGTGAGTGACATTTTGCACAAAATCCCCTGCAGTTTAGAAATATCCCAAATATCTCAATTTCGAGGCCTTAGCCATATTTTGGAGCCAAATTCTGGCTCTCTGCACGTTTTCGCTGTTTGAAATTACGCCTGTTTTATTCCCAACATATGCCAAGTACTAAAAGGGGCGTTTGGTCACATTTGTCCCAATCACCACTGCAATTTTCAAAATATCCAAAACATCCCAATTTCGAGGCCTAAGCCATATTTTGGAGCCGAATTCTGGCTCTATGCACGAATTCGCAGGTTGAAATTGTGAATTTTTTATACCCAACAAATGCCAAGTACTGAAAGCGGCGTTTGGTCATATTTGTCCCAAACTCCCCTGCAATTTTCAAAATATATAAAACTTCCCAATTTCGAGGCCTGAGTCATATTTTGGAGCCAAATTCTGGCTCTCTGCACGTATTCGTAGTTTGAAATTACAACTTTTTATACCCAACATATGATTAGACCTAAAAGCGGCAGTGTGTGACATATTGCTCAAACTCCCCTGCAGTTTTCAAAATATCCCAAATATCCCAATTTCGAGGCCTGAGCTATATTTTGGAACCAAATTCAGGCTCTCTGCACGTATTCGCAGTTTGAAATTACGACTTTTCATACCCAACATATGCCAAGTACTGAAAGTGGCGTTTGGTCACATTTGTCCCAAACCCCCCTGCAGTTTTTAAAATAAC
This sequence comes from Procambarus clarkii, assembly GCF_040958095.1. NCBI lineage: Eukaryota > Metazoa > Arthropoda > Malacostraca > Decapoda > Cambaridae > Procambarus > Procambarus clarkii. Next base: position 3,990,150 of record NC_091159.1, read on the forward strand.
CCAAACATCCCCATTTCGAGGCCTGAGCCATATTTTGGAGCCAAATTCGGGCTCTATGCACGTATTCTCAGTTTGAATTGTTGACTTTTTGTACCCAACATATGCCAAGTCCTGAAAGCGGCAGTGAGTGACATTTTGCGCAAACTCCCCTGCAGTTTTCGAAGTATTCCAAATATCCCAATTTCGAGGCCTGAGCCATATTATGGAGCCAAATTCTGGCTCTCTGCACGTATTCGCAGTTTGGAATTTCGACTTTTTTATACCCAACATATGCCAAGTACTGAAAGAGGCGTTTGGTCACATTTGTCCCAATCCCCCCTGCAATTTTCAAAATATCTCAAACATCCCAATTTCGAGGACTGAGCCATATTTTGGAGCCAAATTCGGGCTCGATGCACGTATTCGCAGTTTGAAATGTCGACTTTTTATACCCAACATATGCCAAGTCTTGAAAGCGGCAGTGAGTGACATTTTGCGCAAACTCCCCTGCAGTTTTCAAAGTATTCCAAATATCCTAATTTCTAGGCCTGAGCAATATTTTGGAGCCAAATTCTGGCTCTCTGCATGTATTCGCAGCTTGAAATTACGACTTTTTTATACCCAACATATGCCAAGTACTGAAAGAGGCGTTTGGTCACATTTGTCCCAATCCCCCCCTGCAATTTTCAAAAAATCCCAAACATCCCAATTTCGAGGCCTGAGCCATATTTTGGAGCCAAATTCTGGTTCTCTTCACGTATTCGCAGTTTGAAATTACGACTTTTTATACCCAACATATGCTAAGTATTGAAAGCGGCATTTGGTCACATTTGTCCCAAACCTCCCTGCAGTTTTTAAAATATCCCAAACATCCCAATTTCGAGGCTTGAGACATATTTTGGAGCCAAATTCAGGCTCTCTGTACGTATTCGCAGTTTGAAATTACGACTTTTTATACCCAACATATGCGAAGTACTGAAAGCGGCGTTTGGTCACATATGTCCCAAACCCCCCTGCCGTTTTCAAAATATCCGAAACATCCCAATTTCGAGGCCTGAGACATATTTTGGAGCCAAATTCAGGCTCTCTGCACGTATTCGCAGTTTGAATTTACGACTTTTTATACCCAACATTTGCCAAGTCCTGAAAGCGGCAGTGAGTGACATTTTGAACAAAATCCCCTGCAGTTTTCGAAAAATCCCAAATATCCTAATTTCGAGGCATGAGCCATATTTTGGAGCCAAATTCGAGCTCTCTGCACGTATTCGCTGTTTGAAATTACGACTTTTTTATACCCAACATATGCCAAGTACTGAAAGCGGCGTTTGTTCACATTTGTTCCAATCCCCCCATCAATTTTCAAAATATCCCAAACATCCCAATTTCGAGGCCTGAGCCATATTTTGGAGCCAAATTTTGCCTCTCTGCACGTATTCGCAGTTTGAAATTTCGATTTTTTATATACAACATATGCGAAGTACTGAGAGCGGCGTTTGGTCACATTTGTCCCAAACCTCCCTGCAGTTTTCAAAATATCCCAAACATCCCAATTTCGAGGCCTGAGCCATATTTTGGAGCCAAATTCAGCCTCTCTGCACGTATTTGCAGTTTGAAATTGCGAGTTGTTTATACCCAACATATGCAAAGTACTGAAAGCAACGTTTGGTCATATATGTCCCACACCTCCCTGCAGTTTTCAAAATATCCTAAACATCCCAATTCCGAGACCTGAGCCATTATTTGGAGCCAAATCCTGGCTCTATGCACGTATTCACAGTTTGATATTACGACTTTTTATACCCAACATTTGTCAAGTACTGATAGCGGCAGTGAGTCACATTTTGCACAAACTCCCCTGCAGTTTTCAAAATATCCCAAACATCCCAATTTCGAGGACTGAGCCATATTTTTGAGCTAAAATCTGCCTCTCTGCACGTATTCGCAGTGTGAAATTTCGAATTTTTGTACCCAACATATGCGAAGTACTGAAAGTGGCGTTTGGTCACATTTGTCCCAAACCTCCCTGCAGTTTTCAAAATATCCAGAACATCTCAATTTCGTGGCCTGAGCCATATTTTGGAGCCAAATTCAGGCTCTCTGCACGTATTCGCAGTTTGAAATTACGACTTTTTATACCCAACATATGCCAAGTACTGAAAGCGGCGTTTGGTCATATTTGTCCCAATCCTCCCTGCAATTTTCAAAATATCCCAAACATCACAATTTCGAGGGCTGAGCCATATTTTGGAGCCAAGTTCTTGCTCTATGCACGTATTCGCAGTTTGAAATTACGACTTTTTATACCCAACATATGCCAAGTCCTGAAAGCTGCAGTGAGTGACATTTTGCACAAAATCCCCTGCAGTTTTCGAAATATCCCAAATATCCCAATTTCGAGGCCTGAGCCATATTTTCGAGCCAAATTCTGGCTCTCTGCACGTATTCGTTGTTTGAAATTACGACTTTTTTATCCCCAACATATGGCAAGTACTAAAAGCGGCGTTTGGTCACATTTGTCCCAATCCCCCCAGCAATTTTCAAAATATCCCAAACATCCCAATTTCGAGGCATGAGCCATATTTTGGAGCCAAATTCTGGCTCTCTGCACGTATTCTCAGTTTGATATTACGACTTTTTTATACCCAACATATGCCAAGTACTGAAAGCGGTGTTTGGTCATATTTGTCCCAAACTCCCCTGCAGTTTTCAAAATATCCCAAACTATCCAATTTCGAGGCCTGAGTCACATTTTGGAGCCAAATTCTGGCTGTCTGCACGTATTCGCAGATTTAAATTACGACTTTTTATACCCAACATATGCAAAGACCTGAAAGCGGCAGTGTGTGACATTTTGCACAAACTCCCCTGCAGTTTTCAAAATATCCCAAATATCCCAATTTCGAGGCCTGAGCCATATTTTGGAGCCAAATTCAGGCTCTCTGTACGTATTCGCAGTTTGAAATTACGACTTTTTATACCCAACATATGCCAAGTACTAAAAGCGGCGTTTGGTCACATTTGTCCCAATCCCCCCATCAATTTTCAAAATATCCCAAACATCCCAATTTCGAGGCATGAGCCATATTTTGGAGCCAAATTCTGGCTCTCTGCACGTATTCGCAGTTTGAAATTATGACTTATCATGCCCAACATATGCCAAGTACTGAATGCGGCGTTTGGTCACATTTGTCCAAAACCCCCCTGCAGTTTTCAAAATATCCCAAACATCCCAATTTCGAGGCCTGAGCCATATTTTGGAGCCAAATTCTGGCTCTATGCACGTATTCGCAGTTTGAAATTACGAATTTTTATTCCCAACATATGCCAAGTCCTGAAAGCGGCAGTGAGTGATATTTTGCACAAACTCCCCTGCAGCTTTCGAAATATCCCAAATATCCCAATTTTGAGGCCTGAGCCATATTTTCGAGCCGAATTCTGGCTCTCTGCACGTATTCGTTGTTTGAAATTACGACTTTTTTATACCCAACATATGCCAAGTACTAAAAGCGGCGTTTGGTCACATTTGTCCCAATCCCCCCAGCAATTTTCAAAATATCCCAAACATCCCAATTTCGAGGCCTGAGCCATATTTTGGAGCCCAATTCTGGCTCTCTGCACGTATTCGCAGTTTGAAATTACGATTTTTTATACCCAACATATGCCAAGTACTGAAAGCGGCGTTTGGTCACATTTGTCCCAAACCCCCCTGCAGTTTTCAAAATATCCCAAACACCCCAATTTCGAGGCCTGTGACATATTTAGGAGCAAAATTCAGGCTCTCTGCACGTATTCTCTGTTTGAATTTACGACTTTTTATACCCAACATATGTCAAGTACTGAAAGCGGCGTTCGGTCATATTTGTCCCAAACCCCCCTGCAGTTTTCAAAATATCCTAAACATCCCAATTTCTAAGCCTGAGCCATACTTTGGAGCCAAATTCTGGCTCTATGCACGTATTCGCAGTTTGAAATTACGACTTTTTATTCCCAACATATGCCAATTCCTGAAAGCGGTAGTGAGTGATATTTTGCATAAACTCCCCTGTAGCTTTCGAAATATCCCAAATATCCCAATTTCGAGGCCTGATCCATATTTTCGAGCCAAAATCTGGCTCTCTGCACGTATTCGTTGTTTGAAATTACGACTTTTTTTATACCCAACATATGCCAAGTACTGAAGCGGCATTTGGTCACATTTGTCCCAATCCCCCCAGCAATTTTCAAAATATCCCAAACATGCCAATTTCGAGGCCTGAGCCATATTTTGGAGCCAAATTCTGGCTCTCTGCACGTATTCGCAGTTTGAAATTACGACTTTTCATACCCAACATATGCCAAGATTTCGTAGATTGAAATTACGACTTTTTATACCCAACATATGCAAAGACCTGAAAGCGTCATATGTGTGTGACATTTTGCACAAACTCCCCTGCAGTTTTCAAAATATCCCTAATATCCCAATTTCGAGGCCCGAGCCATATTTTGTAGCCAAATTCAGGCTCTCTGCACGTATTCGCAGTTTGAAATTACGACTTTTTATACCCAACATATGCGAAGTACTTAAAGCGGCTTTTGGACACATTTGGCCCAAACCTCCCTGCAGTTTTCAAAATATCCCAAACTTCCCAATTTCGAGGCCTGAGTCATATTTTGGAGCCAAATTCTGGCTCTCTGCACGTATTCGCAGTTTGAAATTACGACTTTTTATAACCAACATATGCCAAGTACTGAAAGCGGCGTTTGGTCATATTTGTCCCAAACTCCCCTGCAGTTTTCAAAATATCCCAAACTATCCTATTTCGAGGCCTGAGTCACATTTTGGAGCCAAATTCTGGCTCTCTGCATGTATTCGCAGATTGAAATTACGACTTTTTATACCCAACATATGCAAAGACCTGAAAGCGGCAGTGTGTGACATTTTGCACAAACTTCCCTGCAGTTTTCAAAATATCCCAAGTATCCCAATTTCGAGCACTGAGCCATATTTAGTAGTCAAATTCAGGCTCTCTGCACGTATTCGCAGTTTGAAAATACGACTTTTCATACCCAACATATGCCAAGTACTGAAAGCGGCGTTTGGTTACAATTGTCCCAAACCCCCCCTGCAGTTTTCAAAATATCCCAAACATCCCAATTTCGAGGCCTGAGCCATATTTTGGAGCCAAATTCTGGCTCTCTGCACGTATTTGCATTTTGAAATTACGACTTTTTTATACCCAACATATGCCAAGTACTGTAAGCGGCGTTTGGTCACATTTGTCCCAATCCCCCCTGCAATTTTCAAAACGTCACAAACATCCCAATATCGAGGCCTGAGCCATATTTTGGAGCCAAATTCTGGCTCTCTGCACGTATTCGCAGTTTAAAATTACGTCTTTTTATACCCAACATATGCGAAGTACTGAAAGCGGCGTTTGGTCACATTTGTCCCACTCCTCCCTGCAGTTATCAAAATATCCCAAACACCCCAATTTCGAGGCCTGAGACATATCTTGGAGCAAAATTCAGGCTCTCTGCACGTATTCGCAGTTTGAAATTACGACTTTTTATATCCAACATATGCCAAGTACTAAAAGCGCCGTTTGGTCATATTTGTCCCAAACTCCCTTGCAGTTTTCTAAATATCCCAAACTTCCCAATTTCGAGGCCTGAGCCATATTTTGGAACCAAATTTTGGCTCTATGCACGTATTCGCAGTTTGAAATTACGACTTTTTATATCCAACATATGTTAAGACCTGAAAGCGGCAGTGTGTGACATTTTGCACAAACTCCCCTGCAGTTTTCAAAATATCCCAAATATCCAAATTTCGAGGCCTGAGCCATATTTTCAAGCCAAATTCAGGCTCTCTGCACGTATTCGCAGTTTGAAATTACGACTTTTCATACCCAATATATGCCAAGTACTGAAAGCGGCGTTTGGTCACATTTGTCCCAAACCCCCTTGCAGTTTTCAAAATATCCCAAACCTCCCAATTTCGAGGCCTGAGCCATATTTTGGAGCCAAATTTTGGCTCTATGCACGTATTCGCAGTTTGCAATTGAGACTTATTATACCCAACATATGCCAAGTACTGCAAGCGGCAATGAGTCACATTTTGCACAAACTCCCCTGCAGTTTTCGAAATATCCCAAATATTCCAATTTCGAGGCATGAGCCATATTTTCGAGCCAAATTATGGCTCTCTGCACGTATTCGTTGTTTGAAATTACGACTTTTTTTATACCCAACATATGGCAAGTACTAAAAGCGGCGTTTGGTCACATTTGTCCTTATCCCCCCAGCAATTTTCAAAATATCGCAAACATCCCAATTTCGAGGCATATTTTGGAGCCAAATTCTGGCTCTCTGCACGTATTCGCAGTTTGAATTTACGACTTTTTATTCCCAACATATACTAATTCCTGAAAGCCGCAGTGAGTGATATTTTGCACAAACTCCCCTGCAGCTTTCGAAATATCCCAAATATCCCAATTTTGAGGCCTGAGCCATATTTTGGCGCCAAATTCAGGCTCTCAGCACGTATTCGCAGTATGAAATTACGACTTTTTATAACCAACATATGCGAAGTACTGAAAGCGGCTTTTGGTCACATTTGGCCCAAACCTCCCTGCAGTTTTCAAAATATCCCAAACATCCCAATTTCGAGGCCTGAGCTATATTTTGGAGCGAAATTCAGGCTCTCTGCACGTATTCGCAGTTTGAATTTACGACTTTTTATACCCAACATATGCCAAGTACTGAAAGCGGCGTTTGGTCATATTTGTCACAAACTCCCCTGCAGTTTTCAAAATATCCCAAACATCCCAATTTCGAGGCCTGATCCATATTTTGGAGCCAAATTCTGGCTCTCTGCACGTATTCGCAGTTTGAAATTGCGACTTATTATACCCAACATATGCCAAGAACTGAAAGCGGCATTGAGTCACATTTTGCACAAACTCCACTGCAGTTTTCGAAATATCCCAAATATTCTAATTTCGAGGCCTGAGCCATATTTTCGAGCCAAATTCTGGCTCTCTGCACGTATTCGTTCTTTGAAATTACGACTTTTTTTATACACAACATATGGCAAGTACTAAAAGCGGCGATTGGTCACATTTGTCCCAATCCCCCCATCAATTTTCAAAATATCCCAAACATCCCAATTTCGAGGCATGAGCCATATTTTGGAGCCAAATTCTGGCTCTCTGCACGTATTCGCAGTTTGAAATTACGACTTTTTTATACCCAACATATGCCAAGTACTGAAAGCGGCGTTTGGTCATATTTGTCCCAAACTCCCCTGCAGTTTTCAAAATATCCCAAACTTTCCAATTTCCAGGCCTGAGTCATATTTTGGAACCAAATTCAGGCTCTCTGCACGTATTCGCAGTTTGAAATTACGACTTTTTATACCCAACATATGCCAAGTACTGAAAGCGCCGTTTGGTCATATTTGTCCCAAACTCCCCTGCAGTTTTCAAAATATCCCAAACTTCCCAATTTCGAGGCCTGAGTCATATTTTGGAGCCAAATTCTGGCTCTCTGCACGTATTCGCAGTTTGAAATTACGACTTTTTATACCCAACATGTGTTAAGACCTGAAAGCGGCAGTGTGTGACATTTTGCACAAACTCCCCTGCAGTTTTCAAAATATCCCAAAAATCCCAATTTCGAGGCCTGAGCCATATTCTGGAGCCAAATTCAGGCTCTCTGCACGTATTCGCAGTTTGAAATTACGACTTTTTATACCCAACATATGCCAAGTACTGAAAGCGCCGTTTGGTCATATTTGTCCCAAACTCCCCTGCAGTTTTCAAAATATCCCAAACTTCCCAATTTCGAGGCCTGAGTCATATTTTGGAACCAAATTCAGGCTCTCTGCACGTATTCGCAGTTTGAAATTACGACTTTTTATACCCAACATATGCCAAGTACTGAAAGCGCTGTTTGGTCATATTTGTCCCAAACTCCCCTGCAGTTTTCAAAATATCCCAAACTTTCCAATTTCGAGGCCTGAGTCATATTTTGGAGCCAAATTCTGGCTCTCTGCACGTATTCGCAGTTTGAAATTACGACTTTTTATACCCAACATGTGTTAAGACCTGAAAGCGGCAGTGTGTGACATTTTGCACAAACTCCCCTGCAGTTTTCAAAATATCCCAAAAATCCCAATTTCGAGGCCTGAGCCATATTCTGGAGCCAAATTCAGGCTCTCTGCACGTATTCGCAGTTTGAAATTACGACTTTTTATACCCAACATATGCCAAGTACTGAAAGCGCCGTTTGGTCATATTTGTCCCAAACTCCCCAGCAGTTTTCAAAATATCCCAAACTTCCCAATTTCGAGGCCTGAGTCATAATTTGGAGCCAAATTCTGGCTCTCTGCACGTATTCGCAGTTTGAAATTACGAATTTTTATACCCAACATGTGTTAAGACCTGAAAGCGGCAGTGTGTGACATTTTGCACAAACTCCCCTGCAGTTTTCAAAATATCCCAAAAATCCCAATTTCGAGGCCTGAGCCATATTCTGGAGCCAAATTCAGGCTCTCTGCACGTATTCGCAGTTTGAAATTACGACTTTTTATTCCCAACATATGCCAAGTCCTGAAAGAGGCAGTGAGTGATATTTTGCACAAACTCCCCTGCAGCTTTCGAAATATCCCAAATATCCCAATTTCGAGGCCTGAGCCATATTTTCGAGCCGAATTCTGGCTCTCTGCACGTATTCGTTGTTAGAAATTACGACTTTTTTATACCCAACATATGCCAAGTACTAAAAACGGCGTTTGGTCACATTTGTCCCAATCCCCCCAGCAATTTTCAAAATATCCCAAACATCCCAATTTCGAGGCCTGAGCCATATTTTGGAGCCCAATTCTGGCTCTCTGCACGTATTCGCAGTTTGAAATTACGATTTTTTATACCCAACATATGCCAAGTACTGAAAGCGGCGTTTGGTCACATTTGTCCCAAACCTCCCTGCAGTTTTCAAAATATCCCAAACACCCCAATTTCGAGGCCTGTGACATATTTTGGAGCAAAATTCAGGCTCTCTGCACGTATTCTCAGTTTGAATTTAGGACTTTTTATACCCAACATATGTCCAGTACTGAAAGCGGCGTTTGGTCATATTTGTCTTAAACTCCTCTGCAGTTTTCAAAATATCACAAACTTCCCAATTTCGAGGCCTGAGTCACATTTTGGAGCCAAATTCTGGCTCTCTGCACGTACTTGCAGATTGAAATTACGACTTTTTATACCCAACATATGCAAAGACCTGAAAGCGGCAGTGTGTGACATTTTGCACAAACTCCCCTGCAGTTTTCAAAATATCCCAAATATCCCAATTTCGAAGCCTGAACCATATTTTGTAGCCAAATTCAGGCTCTCTGCACGTATTCGCATTTTGAAATTACGACTTTTCATACCCAACATATGCAAAGTACTGAAAGCGGCGTTTGGTCACATTTGTCCCAATCCCCCCAGCAATTTTCAAAATATCCCAAACATCCCAATTTCGAGGCATGAGCCATATTTTGGAGCCAAATTCTGGCTCTCTGCACGTATTCGCAGTTTGAAATTATGACTTTTCATACCCAACATATGCCAAGTGCTGAATGCGGCGTTTGGTCACAATTGTCCCAATCCCCCCTGCAGTTTACAAAATATCCCAAACATCCCAATTTCGAGGCCTGAACCATATTTTGGAGCCAAATTCTGGCTCTATGCACGTATTCGCAGTTTGATATTACGACTTTTAATACCCAACATATGCCAAGTACTGGACGCAGAAGTGAGTCACATTTTGCACAAACTCCCCTGCAGTTTTCAAAATATCCCAAACATCCCAATTTCGAGGCCTGAGCCATATTTTAGAGCCAAATTCTGGCTCTCTGCACGTATTCGCAGTTTGAAATTACGACTTTTTTATACCCAACATTTGCCAAGTACGGAATGCGGCGTTTGGTCATATTTGTCCCAAACTCCCCAGCAGTTTTCAAAATATCCCAAACATCCCAATTTCGAGGCCTGAGCCATATATTGGAGCCAAATTCTGGCTCTCTGCACGTATTCGCAGTTTGAAATTACGACCTTTTATACCCAACATATGCCAAGTTCTGAAAGCGGCGTTTGGTCATATTTGTCCCAAACTCCCCAGCAGTTTTCAAAATATCCGAAACATCCCAATTTTGAGGCCTGAGCCATATTTTGGAGCCAAATTCTGGCTCTCTGCACGTATTCGAAGTTTAAAATTGCGACATATTATACCCAACATATGCCAAGTACTGAAAGCAGCAATGAGTCACATTTTGCACAAACTCCCCTGCAGTTTTCAAAATATCCCAAACATCCCAATTTCGAGGCCTGAGCCATATTTTGGAGCCAATTTCTGGCTCTATGCACGTATTCGCAGTTTGAAAATACGACTTTTTATTCCCAACATATGCCAATTCCTGAAAGCGGCAGTGAGTGATATTTTGCACAAACTCCCCTGCAGCTTTCGAAATATCCCAAATATCCCAATTTTGAGGCCTGAGCCATATTTTGGAGCCAAATTCTGCCTCTCTGCACGTATTCGCAGTATGAAATTACGACTTTTTATACCCAACATATGCGAAGTACTGAAAGCGGCTTTTGGTCACATTTGGCCCAAACCTCACTGCAGTTTTAAAAATATCCCAAACATCCCAATTTGGAGGCCTGAGTTATATTTTGGAGCCAAATTTTGGCTATATGCACGTATTCGCAGTTTGAAATTAGGACTTTTTATTCCCAACATATGCCAATTCCTGAAAGCGGCCGTGAGTGATATTTTGAACAAACTCCCCTGTAGCTTTCGAAATATCCCAAATATCCCAATTTCGAGGCCTGAGCTATATTTTCGAGCCAAATTCTGGCTCTCTGCACGTATTCGTTGTTTGAAATTACGACTTTTTTATACCCAACATATGCCAAGTACGAAAAGTGGCGTTTGGTCACATTTGTCCCAATCCCCCTAGCAATTTTCAAAATATCCCAAACATCCCAATTTCGAGGCCTGAACCATATTTTGGAGCCAAATTCTGGCTCTCTGCACGTATTCGCAGTTTGAAATTACGACTTTTTTATACCCAACATATGCCAAGTACTGAAAGCGGCGTTAGGTCATATTTGTCCCAAACTCCCCTGCAGTTTTCAAAATATCCCAAACTTCCCAATTTCGAGGCCTGAGTCATATTTTGGAGCCAAATTCTGGCTCTCTGCACGTATTCGCAGTTTGAAATTACGAATTTTTATACCCAACATGTGTTAAGACCTGAAAGCGGCAGTGTGTGACATTTTGCACAAACTCCCCTGCAGTTTTCAAAATATCCCAAAAATCCCAATTTCGAGGCCTGAGCCATATTCTGGAGCCAAATTCAGGCTCTCTGCACGTATTCGCAGTTTGAAATTACGACTTTTTATTCCCAACATATGCCAAGTCCTGAAAGAGGCAGTGAGTGATATTTTGCACAAACTCCCCTGCAGCTTTCGAAATATCCCAAATATCCCAATTTCGAGGCCTGAGCCATATTTTCGAGCCGAATTCTGGCTCTCTGCACGTATTCGTTGTTAGAAATTACGACTTTTTTATACCCAACATATGCCAAGTACTAAAAACGGCGTTTGGTCACATTTGTCCCAATCCCCCCAGCAATTTTCAAAATATCCCAAACATCCCAATTTCGAGGCCTGAGCCATATTTTGGAGCCCAATTCTGGCTCTCTGCACGTATTCGCAGTTTGAAATTACGATTTTTTATACCCAACATATGCCAAGTACTGAAAGCGGCGTTTGGTCACATTTGTCCCAAACCTCCCTGCAGTTTTCAAAATATCCCAAACACCCCAATTTCGAGGCCTGTGACATATTTTGGAGCAAAATTCAGGCTCTCTGCACGTATTCTCAGTTTGAATTTACGACTTTTTATACCCAACATATGTCCAGTACTGAAAGCGGCGTTTGGTCATATTTGTCTTAAACTCCTCTGCAGTTTTCAAAATATCACAAACTTCCCAATTTCGAGGCCTGAGTCACATTTTGGAGCCAAATTCTGGCTCTCTGCACGTACTTGCAGATTGAAATTACGACTTTTTATACCCAACATATGCAAAGACCTGAAAGCGGCAGTGTGTGACATTTTGCACAAACTCCCCTGCAGTTTTCAAAATATCCCAAATATCCCAATTTCGAAGCCTGAACCATATTTTGTAGCCAAATTCAGGCTCTCTGCACGTATTCGCAGTTTGAAATTACGACTTTTCATACCCAACATATGCAAAGTACTGAAAGCGGCGTTTGGTCACATTTGTCCCAATCCCCCCAGCAATTTTCAAAATATCCCAAACATCCCAATTTCGAGGCATGAGCCATATTTTGGAGCCAAATTCTGGCTCTCTGCACGTATTCGCAGTTTGAAATTATGACTTTTCATACCCAACATATGCCAAGTGCTGAATGCGGCGTTTGGTCACAATTGTCCCAATCCCCCCTGCAGTTTACAAAATATCCCAAACATCCCAATTTCGAGGCCTGAACCATATTTTGGAGCCAAATTCTGGCTCTATGCACGTATTCGCAGTTTGATATTACGACTTTTAATACCCAACATATGCCAAGTACTGGACGCAGAAGTGAGTCACATTTTGCACAAACTCCCCTGCAGTTTTCAAAATATCCCAAACATCCCAATTTCGAGGCCTGAGCCATATATTGGAGCCAAATTCTGGCTCTATGCACGTATTCGCAGTTTGAAATTACGACCTTTTATACCCAACATATGCCAAGTTCTGAAAGCGGCGTTTGGTCATATTTGTCCCAAACTCCCCAGCAGTTTTCAAAATATCCGAAACATCCCAATTTTGAGGCCTGAGCCATATTTTGGAGCCAAATTCTGGCTCTCTGCACGTATTCGAAGTTTAAAATTGCGACATATTATACCCAACATATGCCAAGTACTGAAAGCAGCAATGAGTCACATTTTGCACAAACTCCCCTGCAGTTTTCAAAATATCCCAAACATCCCAATTTCGAGGCCTGAGCCATATTTTGGAGCCAATTTCTGGCTCTATGCACGTATTCGCAGTTTGAAAATACGACTTTTTATTCCCAACATATGCCAATTCCTGAAAGCGGCAGTGAGTGATATTTTGCACAAACTCCCCTGCAGCTTTCGAAATATCCCAAATATCCCAATTTTGAGGCCTGAGCCATATTTTGGAGCCAAATTCTGCCTCTCTGCACGTATTCGCAGTATGAAATTACGACTTTTTATACCCAACATATGCGAAGTACTGAAAGCGGCTTTTGGTCACATTTGGCCCAAACCTCACTGCAGTTTTAAAAATATCCCAAACATCCCAATTTGGAGGCCTGAGTTATATTTTGGAGCCAAATTTTGGCTATATGCACGTATTCGCAGTTTGAAATTAGGACTTTTTATTCCCAACATATGCCAATTCCTGAAAGCGGCCGTGAGTGATATTTTGAACAAACTCCCCTGTAGCTTTCGAAATATCCCAAATATCCCAATTTCGAGGCCTGAGCTATATTTTCGAGCCAAATTCTGGCTCTCTGCACGTATTCGTTGTTTGAAATTACGACTTTTTTATACCCAACATATGCCAAGTACGAAAAGTGGCGTTTGGTCACATTTGTCCCAATCCCCCTAGCAATTTTCAAAATATCCCAAACATCCCAATTTCGAGGCCTGAACCATATTTTGGAGCCAAATTCTGGCTCTCTGAAGTATTCGCAGTTTGAAATTACGACTTTTTTATACCCAACATATGCCAAGTACTGAAAGCGGCGTTAGGTCATATTTGTCCCAAACTCCCCTGCAGTTTTCAAAATATCCCAAACTTCCCAATTTCGAGGCCTGAGTCATATTTCGGAGCCAAATTCTGGCTCTCTGCACGTATTCGCAGTTTGAAATTACGACTTTTTATACCCAACATTTGTTAAGACCTGAAAGCGGCAGTGTGTGACATTTTGCACAAACTCCCATACAGTTTTCAAAATATCCCAAATATCCAAATTTCAAGGCCTGAACTATATTTTGGAGCCAAATTCAGGCTCTCTGCACGTATTCGCAGTTTGAAATTACGACTTTTCATACCCAATATATGCCAAGTACTGAAAGCGGCGTTTGGTCACATTTGTCCCAAAGCCCCAAGCAGTTTTCAAAATATCCCAAACATCCCAATTTCGAGGCTTGAGCCATATTTTGTAGCCAAATTCTGGCTCTATGCACGTATTCGCAGCTTGAAAATACGACTTCTTATTCCCAACATGTGCCAATTCCTGAAAGCGGCAGTGAGTGATATTTTGAACAAACTCCCCTGCAGCTTTCGAAATATCCCAAATATCCCAATTTCGATGCCTGAGCCATTTTTTGGAGCCAAATTCTGCCTCTCTGCACGTATTCGCAGTATGAAAATACGAATTTTTATACCCAACATATGCGAAGTGCTGAAAGCGGCTTTTGGTCACATTTGGCCCAAACCTCCCTGCAGTTTTCAAAATATCCCAAACATCCCAATTTCGAGGCCTGAGCTATATTTTGGAGCCAAATTCAGGCTCTCTGCACGTATTCGCAGTTTGAATTTACGACTTTTTATACCCAACATATGCCAAGTACTGAAAGCGGCGTTTGGTCATATTTGTCACAAACTCCCTTGCAGTTTTCAAAATATCCCAAACATCTCAATTTCGAGGCCTGATCCATATTTTGGAGCCAAATTCTGGGTCTCTGCAGGTATTTGCAGTTTGAAATTGCGACTTATTATACCCAACATATGCCAAGTACTGAAAGCGGCATTGAGTCACATTTTGCACAAACTCCCCTGCAGTTTTCCAAATATCCCAAATATTCCAATTTCGAGGCCTGAGCCATATTTTCGAGCCAAATTCTGGCTCTCTGCACGTATTCGTTGTTTGAAATTACGACTTTTTTTATACCCAACATATGGCAAGTAATAAAAGCGGCGTTCGGTCACTTTTGTCCCAATCCCCCAAGCAATTTTCAAAATATCCCAAACATCCCAATTTCGAGGCATGAGCCATATTTTGGAGCCAAATTCTGACTCTCTGCACGTATTCGCAGTTTGAAATTACGACTTTTTTATACCCAACATATGCCAAGTACTGAAAGCGGCGTTTGGTCATATTTGTCCCAAACTCCCCTGCAGTTTTCAAAATATTCCAAACTTTCCAATTTCCAGGCCTGAGTCATATTTTGGAGCCAAATTCAGGCTCTCTGCACGTATTCGCAGTTTGAAATTACGACTTTTTATACCCAACATATGCCAAGTACTGAAAGCGGCGTTTGGTCATATTTGTTTCAAACTCCCCTGCAGTTTTCAAAATATCCCAAACACCCCAATTTCGAGGCCTGTGACATATTTTGGAGCCCAATTCTGGCTCTCTGCACGTATTCGCAGTTTGAAATTACGATTTTTTATACCCAACATATGCCAAGTACTGAAAGCGGCATTTGGTCACATTTGTCCCAAACCTCCCTGCAGTTTTCAAAATATCCCAAACACCCCAATTTCGAGGCCTGTGACGTATTTTGGAGCAATATTCAGGCTCTCTGCACGTATTCTCAGTTTGAATTTACGACTTTTTATACCCAACATATGCCAAGTACTGAAAGCGGCGTTTGGTCATATTTGGCCCAAACCTCCCTGCAGTTTTCAAAATATCCCAAACAGCCCAATTTCGAGGCCTGATCCATATTTTGGAGCCAAATTCTGGCTCTCTGCACGTATTCGCAGTTTGAAATTGCGACTTATTATACCCAACATATGCCTAGTACTGAAAGCGGCATTGAGTCACATTTTGCACAAACTCCCCTGCAGTTTTCGAAGTATCCCAAATATTCCAATTTCGAGGCCTGAGCCATATTTTCGAGCCAAATTCTGGCTCTCTGCACGTATTCGTTCTTTGAAATTAAGACTTTTTTTATACCCAACATATGGCAAGTACTAAAAGCGGCGTTTGGTCACATTTGTCCCAATCCCCCCAGCAATTTTCAAAATATCCCAAACATCCCAATTTCGAGGCATGAGCCATATTTTGGAGCCAAATTCTGGCTCTCTGCACGTATTCGCAGTTTATAATTATGACTTTTCATACCCAACATATGCCAAGTACTGAATGCGGCGTTTGGTCACAATTGTCCCAATCCCCCCTGCAGTTTACAAAATATCCCAAACATCCCAATTTCGAGGCCTGAACCATATTTTGGAGCCAAATTCTGGCTCTATGCACGTATTCGCAGTTTGATATTACGACTTTTAATACCCAACATATGCCAAGTACTGGACGCAGAAGTGAGTCACATTTTGCACAAACTCCCCTGCAGTTTTCGAAGTATCCCAAACATTCCAATTTCGAGGCCTGAGCCATATTTTAGAGCCAAATTCTGGCTCTCTGCACGTATTCGCAGTTTGAAATTACGGCCTTTTATACCCAACATATGCCAAGTTCTGAAAGCGGCGTTTGGTCATATTTGTCCCAAACTCCCCAGCAGTTTTCAAAATATCCGAAACATCCCAATTTTGAGGCCTGAGCCATATTTTGGAGCCAAATTCTGGCTCTCTGCACGTATTCGCAGTTTAAAATTGCGACATATTATACCCAACATATGCCAAGTACTGAAAGCAGCAATGAGTCACATTTTGCACAAACTCCCCTGCAGTTTTCAAAATATCCTAAATATCCCAATTTCGAGGCCTGAGCCATATTTTAGAGCCAACTTCTGGCTCTATGCACGTATTCGCAGTTTGAAAATACGACTTTTTATTCCCAACATATGCCAATTCCTGAAAGCGGCAGTGAGTGATATTTTGCACAAACTCCCCTGCAGCTTTCGAAATATCCCAAATATCCCAATTTTGAGGCCTGAGCCATATTTTGGAGCCAAATTCTGCCTCTCTGCACGTATTCGCAGTATGAAATTACGACTATTTATACCCAACATATGCGAAGTACTGAAAGCGGCTTTTGGTCACATTTGGCCCAAACCTCCCTGCAGTTTTCAAAATATCCCAAACATCCCAATTTCGAGGCCTGAGCTATATTTGGAGCCAAATTCAGGCTCTCTGCACGTATTCGCAGTTTGAAATTGCGACTAATTATACTCAACATATGCCAAGTACTGAAAGTGGCAATGAGTCACATTTTGCACAAACTCCCCTGCAGTTTTCGAAATATCCCAAATATTCCAATTTCGAGGCCTGAGCCATATTTTCGAGCCAAATAATGGCTCTCTGCACGTATTCGTTGTTTGAAATTACGACTTTTTTTTATACCCAACATATGGCAAGTACTAAAAGCGGCGTTTGGTCACATTTTTCCCAATCCCCCCCCCAGCAATTTTCAAAATATCCCAAACATCCCAATTTCGAGGCATGAGCCATATTTTGGAGCCAAATTCTGGCTCTCTGCACGTATTCGCAGTTTGAAATTACGACTTTTTATCCCCAACATATGCCAATTCCTGAAAGCCGCAGTGAGTGATATTTTGCACAAACACCACTGCAGCTTTCGAAATATCCCAAATATCCCAATTTTGAGGCCTGAGCCATATTTTGGAGCCAAATTTTGCCACTCTGCACGTATTCGCAGTATGAAATTATGACTTTTTATACCAACATATGCGAAGTACTGAAAGCGGCTTTTGGTCACATTTGGCCCAAACCTCCCTGCAGTTTTCAAAATATCCCAAACATCCCAATTTCGAGGCCTGAGTTATATTTTGGAGCCAAATTCTGGCTATATGCACGTATTCGCAGTTTGAAATTAGGACTTTTTATTCCCAACATATGCCAATTCCTGAAAGCGGCCGTGAGTGATATTTTGCACAAACTCTCCTGTAGCTTTCGAAATATCCCAAATATCACAATTTCGAGGCCAGAGCCATATTTTCGAGCCAAATTCTGGCTCTCTGCACGTATTCGTTGTTTGAAATTACGACTTTTTTATACCCAACATATGCCAAGTACGAAAAGCGGCGTTTGGTCACATTTGTCCCAATCCCCCCAGCAATTTTCAAAATATCCCAAACATCCCAATTTCGAGGCCTGAACCATATTTTGGAGCCAAATTCAGGCTCTCTGCACGTATTCGCAGTTTGAAATTACGACTTTTCATACCCAATATATGCGAAGTACTGAAAGCGGCTTTTGGTCACATTTGGCCCAAACCTCCCTGCAGTTTTCAAAATATCCCAAACATCTGAATTTCGTGGCCTGATCCATATTTTGAAGCCAAATTCTGGGTCTCTGCACGTATTTGCAGTTAGAAATTGCGACTTATTATACCCAACATATGCAAAGTACTGAAAGCGGCATTGAGTCACATTTTGCACAAACTCCCCTGCAGTTTTCCAAATATCCCAAATATTCCAATTTCGAGGCCTGAGCCATATTTTCGAGCCAAATTCTGGCTCTCTGTACGTATTCGTTGTTTGAAATTACGACTTTTTTTATACCCAACATATGGCAAGTACTAAAAGCGGCGTTTGGTCACATTTGTCCCAATCCCCCAAGCAATTTTCAAAATATCTCAAACATCCCAATTTCGAGGCATCAGCCATATTTTTGAGCCAAATTCTGACTCTCTGCACGTATTCGCAGTTTGAAATTACGACTTTTTTATACCCAACATATGCCAAGTACTGAAAGCGGCGTTTGGTCATATACGTCCCAAACTCCCCTGCAGTTTTCAAAATATCCCAAACATTTCAATTTCCAGGCCTGAGTCATATTTTAGAGCCAAATTCAAGCTCTCTGCACGTATTCGCAGTTTGAAATTACGACTTTTTATACCCAATATATGCCAAGTCCTTAAAGCGGCGTTTGGTCATATTTGTCCCAAACTCCCCTGCAGTTTTCAAAATATCCCAAACTTCCCAATTGCGAGGCCTGGGATATTTTAGAGCCAAATTCTGGCTCTCTGCACGTATTCGCAGTTTGAAATTACGACTATTTATACCCAATATATGCCAAGTCCTTAAAGCGGCGTTTGGTCATATTTGTCCTAAACTCCCCTGCAGTTTTCAAAATATCCCAAACTTTCCAATTTCGAGGCCTGAGTCATATTTTGGAGCCAAATTCTGGCTCTCTGCACGTATTCGCAGTTTGAAATTACGACTTTTTATACCCAACATATGTTAAGACCTGAAAGTGGCAGTGTGTGACATTTTGCACAAACTCCCATACAGTTTTCAAAATATCCCAAATATCCAAATTTCAAGGCCTGAGCCATATTTTGGAGCCAAATTCAGGCTTTCTGCACGTATTCGTAGTTTGAAATTACGACTTTTCATACCCAATATATGCCAAGTACTGAAAGCGGCATTTGGTCACATATGTCCCAAACCCCCCCCTGCAGTTTTCAAAATATCCCAAACATCCCAATTTCGTGGCCTGAGCCATATTTTGGAGCCAAATTCTGGCTCTATGCACGTATTCGCAGTTTGAAAATACAACTTTTTATTCCCACCATATGCCAATTCCTGAAAGCGGCAGTGAGTGATATTTTGCACAAACTCCCCTGCAGCTCTCGAAATATCCCAAATATCCCAATTTCGAGGCCTGATCCATATTTTGGAGCCAAATTCTGCCTCTCTGCACGTATTCGCAGTATGAAATTACGACTTTTTATACCCAACATATGCGAAGTACTGAAAGCGGCTTTTGGTCACATTTGGCCCAAACCTCCCTGCAGTTTTCAAAATATCCCAAATATCCCAATTTCGAGGCCTGAGCCATATTTTGTAGAGAAATTCAGGCTTTCTGCACGTATTCGCAGTTTGAAATTACGACTTTTCATACCCAATATATGCCAAGTACTGAAAGCGGCATTTGGTCACATTTGTCCCAAACCCCCCCCTGCAGTTTTCAAAATATCCCAAACATCCCAATTTCGAGGCCTGAGCCATATTTTGGAGCCAAATTCTGGCTCTCTGCACGTATTCGCAGTTTGAAATTACGACTTTTTATACCCAACATTTGTTAAGACCTGAAAGCGGCAGTGTGTGACATTTTGCACAAACTCCCATACAGTTTTCAAAATATCCAAAATATCAATAATTTCAAGGCCTGAACTATATTTTGGAGCCAAATTCAGGCTCTCTGCACGTATTCGCAGTTTGAAATTACGACTTTTCATACCCAATATATGCCAAGTACTGAAAGCGGCGTTTGGTCACATTTGTCCCAAACCCCCAAGCAGTTTTCAAAATATCCCAAACATCCCAATTTCGAGGCTTGAGCAATATTTTGTAGCCAAATTCTGGCTCTATGCACGTATTCGCAGCTTGAAAATACGACTTCTTATTCCCAACATGTGTCAATTCCTGAAAGCGGCAGTGAGTGATATTTTGAACAAACTCCCCTGCAGCTTTCGAAATATCCCAAATATCCCAATTTCGAGGCCTGAGCCATTTTTTGGAGCCAAATTCTGCCTCTCTGCACGTATTCGCAGTATGAAAATACGAATTTTTATACCCAACATATGCGAAGTACTGAAAGCGGCTTTTGGTCACATTTGGCCCAAACCTCCCTGCAGTTTTCAAAATATCCCAAACATCCCAATTTCGAGGCCTGAGCTATATTTTGGAGCCAAATTCAGGCTCTCTGCACGTATTCGCAGTTTGAATTTACGACTTTTTATACCCAACATATGCCAAGTACTGAAAGCGGCGTTTGGTCATATTTGTCACAAACTCCCTTGCAGTTTTCAAAATATCCCAAACATCTCAATTTCGAGGCCTGATCCATATTTTGGAGCCAAATTCTGGGTCTCTGCACGTATTTGCAGTTTGAAATTGCGACTTATTATACCCAACATATGCCAAGTACTGAAAGCGGCATTGAGTCACATTTTGCACAAACTCCCCTGCAGTTTTCCAAATATCCCAAATATTCCAATTTCGAGGCCTGAGCCATATTTTCGAGCCAAATTCTGGCTCTCTGCACGTATTCGTTGTTTGAAATTACGACTTTTTTTATACCCAACATATGGCAAGTAATAAAAGCGGCGTTTGGTCACATTTGTCCCAATCCCCCAAGCAATTTTCAAAATATCCCAAACATCCCAATTTCGAGGCATGAGCCATATTTTGGAGCCAAATTCTGACTCTCTGCACGTATTCGCAGTTTGAAATTATGACTTTTTTATACCCAACATATGCCAAGTACTGAAAGCGGCGTTTGGCCATATTTGTCCCAAACTCCCCTGCAGTTTTCAAAATATCCCAAACTTTCCAATTTCCAGGCCTGAGTCATATTTTGGAGCCAAATTCAGGCTCTCTGCACGTATTCGCAGTTTGAAATTACGACTTTTTATACCCAACATATGCCAAGTACTGAAAGCGGCGTTTGGTCATATTTGTTCCAAACTCCCCTGCAGTTTTCAAAATATCCCAAACTTCCCAATTGCGAGGCCTGGGCCATATTTTGGAACCAAATTCAGGCTCTCTGCACGTATTCGCAGATTGAAATTACGACTTTTTATACCCAACATATGTTAAGACCTGAAAGCGGCAGTGTGTGACATTTTGCACAAACTCCCATACATTTTTCAAAATATCCCAAATATCCAAATTTCAAGGCCTGAGCCATATTTTGGAGCCAAATTCTGGCTCTATGCACGAATTCGCAGTTTGAAAATACAGCTTTTTATTCCCAACATATGCCAATTCCTGAAAGCGGCAGTGAGTGATATTTTGCACAAACTCCCCTGCAGCTTTCGAAATATCCCAAATATCCCAATTTCGAGGCCTGAGCCATATTTTCGAGCCGAATTCTGGCTCTCTGCACGTATTCGTTGTTTGAAATTACGACTTTTTTATACCCAACATATGCCAAGTACTAAAAGCGGCGTTTGGTAACATTTGTCCCAATCCTCCCAGCAATTTTCAAAATATCCCAATTTCGAGGCCTGAGCCATATTTTGGAGCCCAATTCTGGCTCTCTGCACGTATTCGCAGTTTGAAATTACGATTTTTTATACCCAACATATGCCAAGTACTGAAAGCGGCATTTGGTCACATTTGTCCCAAACCTCCCTGCAGTTTTCAAAATATCCCAAACACCCCAATTTCGAGGCCTGTGACATATTTTGGAGCAAAATTCAGGCTCTCTGCACGTATTCTCAGTTTGAATTTACGACTTTTTATACCCAACATATGTCCAGTACTGAAAGCGGCGTTTGGTCATATTTGGCCCAAACCTCCCTGCAGTTTTCAAAATATCCCAAACAGCCCAATTTCGAGGCCTGATCCATATTTTGGAGCCAAATTCTGGCTCTCTGCACGTATTCGCAGTTTGAAATTGCGACTTATTATACCCAACATATGCCTAGTACTGAAAGCGGCATTGAGTCACATTTTGCACAAACTCCCCTGCAGTTTTCGAAGTATCCCAAATATTCCAATTTCGAGGCCTGAGCCATATTTTCGAGCCAAATTCTGGCTCTCTGCACGTATTCGTTCTTTGAAATTATGACTTTTTTTATACCCAACATATGGCAAGTACTAAAAGCGGCGTTTGGTCACATTTGTCCCAATCCCCCCAGCAATTTTCAAAATATCCCAAACATCCCAATATCGAGGCATGAGCCATATTTTGGAGCCAAATTCTGGCTCTCTGCACGTATTCGCAGTTTATAATTATGACTTTTCATACCCAACATATGCCAAGTACTGAATGCGGCGTTTGGTCACAATTGTCCCAATCCCCCCTGCAGTTTACAAAATATCCCAAACATCCCAATTTCGAGGCCTGAACCATATTTTAGAGCCAAATTCTGGCTCCATGCACGTATTCGCAGTTTGATATTACGACTTTTAATACCCAACATATGCCAAGTACTGGACGCAGAAGTGTGTCACATTTCGCACAAACTCCCCTGCAGTTTTCAAAATATTCCAAACATCCCAATTTCGAGGCCTGAGCCATATTTTAGAGCCAAATTCTGGCTCTCTGCACGTATTCGCAGTTTGAAATTACTACTTTTTTATACCCAACATTTGCCAAGTACTGAATGCGGCGTTTGGTCATATTTGTCCCAAACTCCCCAGCAGTTTTCAAAATATCCCAAACATCCCAATTTCGAGGCCTGAGCCATATTTTGGAGCCAAATTCTGGCTCTCTGCACGTATTCGCTGTTGGAAATTACGGCCTTTTATACCCAACATATGCCAAGTTCTGAAAGCGGCGTTTGGTCATATTTGTCCCAAACTCCCCAGCAGTTTTCTAAATATCCGAAACATCCCAATTTTGAGGCCTGAGCCATATTTTGGAGCCAAATTCTGGCTCTATGCACGTATTCGCAGTTTAAAATTGCGACATATTATACCCAACATATGCCAAGTAATGAAAGCAGCAATGAGTCACATTTTGCACAAACTCCCCTACAGTTTTCAAAATATCCCAAACATCCCAATTTCGAGGCCTGAGCCATATTTTGGAGCCAACTTCTGGCTCTATGCACGTATTCGCAGTTTGAAAATACGACTTTTTATTCCCAACATATGCCAATTCCTGAAAGCGGCAGTGAGTGATATTTTGCACAAACTCCCCTGCAGCTTTCGAAATATCCCAAATATCCCAATTTTGAGGCCTGAGCCATATTTTGGAGCCAAATTCTGCCTCTCTGCACGTATTCGCAGTATGAAATTACGACTTTTTATACCCAACATATGCGAAGTACTGAAAGCGGCTTTTGGTCACATTTGGCCCAAACCTCCCTGCAGTTTTCAAAATATCCCAAACATCCCAATTTCGAGGCCTGAGCTATATTTGG
Source organism: Procambarus clarkii (assembly GCF_040958095.1). Lineage (NCBI taxonomy): Eukaryota > Metazoa > Arthropoda > Malacostraca > Decapoda > Cambaridae > Procambarus > Procambarus clarkii. The sequence continues at coordinate 4,013,954 of NC_091159.1, forward strand.
AGCCAAATTCAGGCTCTCTGCACGTATTCGCAGTTTGAAATTGCGACTAATTATACTCAACATATGCCAAGTACTGAAAGTGGCAATGAGTCACATTTTGCACAAACTCCCCTGCAGTTTTCGAAATATCCCAAATATTCCAATTTCGAGGCCTGAGCCATATTTTCGAGCCAAATAATGGCTCTCTGCACGTATTCGTTGTTTGAAATTACGACCTTTTTTATACCCAACATATGGCAAGTACTAAAAGCGGCGTTTGGTCACATTTTTCCCAATCCCCCCAGCAATTTTCAAAATATCCCAAACATCCCAATTTCGAGGCATGAGCCCTATTTTGGAGCCAAATTCTGGCTCTCTGCACGTATTCGCAGTTTGAAATTACGACTTTTTATCCCTAACATATGCCAATTCCTGAAAGCCGCAGTGAGTGATATTTTGCACAAACACCCCTGCAGCTTTCGAAATATCCCAAATATCCCAATTTTGAGGCCTGAGCCATATTTTGGAGCCAAATTTTGCCACTCTGCACGTATTCGCAGTATGAAATTATGACTTTTTATACCCAACATATGCGAAGTACTGAAAGCGGCTTTTGGTCACATTTGGCCCATACCTCCCTGCAGTTTTCAAAATATCCCAAACATCCCAATTTCGAGGCCTGAGTTATATTTTGGAGCCAAATTCTGGCTATATGCACGTATTCGCAGTTTGAAATTAGGACTTTTTATTCCCAACATATGCCAATTCCTGAAAGCGGCCGTGAGTGATATTTTGCACAAACTCTCCTGTAGCTTTCGAAATATCCCAAATATCACAATTTCGAAGCCTGAGCCATATTTTCGAGCCAAATTCTGGCTCTCTGCACGTATTCGTTGTTTGAAATTACGACTTTTTTATACCCAACATATGCCAAGTACGAAAAGCGGCGTTTGGTCACATTTGTCCCAATCCCCCCAGCAATTTTCAAAATATCCCTAACATCCCAATTTCGAGGCCTGAACCATATTTTGGAGCCAAATTCTGCCACTCTGCACGTATTCGCAGTATGAAATTACGACTTTTCATACCCAATATATGCCAAGTACTGAAAGCGGCGTTTGGTCACATTTGTCCCAAACCCCCCTGCAGTTTTCAAAATATCCCAAACATCCCAATTTCGAGGCTTGAGCAATATTTTGTAGCCAAATTCTGGCTCTATGCACGTATTCGCAGCTTGAAAATACGACTTCTTATTCCCAACATGTGCCAATTCCTGAAAGCGGCAGTGAGTGATATTTTGAACAAACTCCCCTGCAGCTTTCGAAATATCCTAAATATCCCAATTTCGAGGCCTGAGCCATTTTTTGGAGCCAAATTCTGCCTCTCTGCACGTATTTGCAGTATGAAAATACGACTTTTTATACCCAACATATGCGAAGTACTGAAAGCGGCTTTTGGTCACATTTGGCCCAAACCTCCCTGCAGTTTTCAAAATATCCCAAACATCTCAATTTCGTGGCCTGATCCATATTTTGAAGCCAAATTCTGGGTCTCTGCACGTATTTGCAGTTAGAAATTGCGACTTATTATACCCAACATATGCCAAGTACTGAAAGCGGCATTGAGTCACATTTTGCATAAACTCCCCTGCAGTTTTCCAAATATCCCAAATATTCCAATTTCGAGGCCTGAACCATATTTTCGAGCCAAATTCTGGCTCTCTGTACGTATTCGTTGTTTGAAATTACGACTTTTTTTATACCCAACATATGGCAAGTACTAAAAGCGGCGTTTGGTCACATTTGTCCCAATCCCCCAAGCAATTTTCAAAATATCTCAAACATCCCAATTTCGAGGCATGAGCCATATTTTTGAGCCAAATTCTGACTCTCTGCACGTATTCGCAGTTTGAAATTACGACTTTTTTATACCCAACATATGCCAAGTACTGAAAGCGGCGTTTGGTCATATTTGTCCCAAACTCCCCTGCAGTTTTCAAAATATCCCAAACTTTCCAATTTCCAGGCCTGAGTCATATTTTGGAGTCAAATTCAAGCTCTCTGCACGTATTCGCAGTTTGAAATTACGACTTTTTATACCCAATATATGCCAAGTCCTGAAAGCGGCGTTTGGTCATATTTGTCCCAAACTCCCCTGCAGTTTTCAAAATATCCCAAACTTCCCAATTGCGAGGCCTGGGCCATATTTTGGAGCCAAATTCAGGCTCTCTGCACGTATTCGCAGTTTGAAATTACGAATTTTTATACCCAACATATGCCACTTACTGAATTGGCGTTTGGTCATATTTGTCCCAAACTCCCCTGCAGTTTTCAAAATATCCCAAACTTCCTAATTTCGAGGCCTGAGTCATATTTTGGAGCCAAATTCTGGCTCTCTGCACGTATTCGCAGATTGAAATTACGACTTTTTATACCCAACATATGTTAAAACCTGAAAGCGGCAGTGTGACATTTTGCACAAACTCCCATACAGTTTTCAAAATATCCCAAATATCCAAATTTCAAGGCCTGAACCATATTTTGGAGCCAAATTCTGGCTCTATGCACGTATTCGCAGTTTGAAAATACAGCTTTTTATTCCCAACATATGCCAATTCCTGAAAGCGGCAGTGAGTGATATTTTGCACAAACTCCCCTGCAGCTTTCGAAATATCCCAAATATCCCAATTTCGAGGCCTGAGCCATATTTTGGAGCCAAATTCTGCCTCTCTGCACGTATTCGCAGTATGAAATTACGACTTTTTATACCCAACATATGCGAAGTACTGAAAGCGGCTTTTGGTCACATTTGGCCCAAACCTCCCTGCAGCTTTCAAAATATCCCAAATATCCCAATTTCGAGGCCTGAGCCATATGTTGTAGCCAAATTCAGGCTCTCTGCACGTATTCGCAGTTTGAATTTACGACTTTTTATACCCAACATATGCCAAGTACTGAAAGCGGCGTTTGGTCATATTTGTCACAAACTCCCCTGCAGTTTTCAAAATATCCTAAACATCTCAATTTCGAGGCCTGATCCATATTTTGGAGCCAAATTCTGGCTCTCTGCACGTATTCGCAGTTTGAAATTGCGACTTTTTTTATACCCAACATATAGCAAGTACTAAAAGCGGCGTTTAGTCACATTTGTCCCAATCCCCCAAGCAATTTTCAAAATATCCCAAACATCCCAATTTCGAGGCATGAGCCATATTTTGGAGCCAAATTCTGGCTCTCTGCACGTATTCGCAGTTTGAAATTACGACTTTTTTATACCCAACATATGCCAAGTACTGAAAGTGGCGTTTGGTCATATTTGTCCCAAACTCCCCTGCAGTTTTCAAAATATCCTAAAAATTTCAATTTCGAGGCCTGAACCTTATTTTGGAGCCAAATTCAGGCTCTCTGCACGTATTCGCAGTTTGAAATTACGACTTTTCATGCCCAACATATGCGAAGTACTGAAAGTGGCGTTTGGTCACATTTGTCCAACACCTCCAAGCAGTTATCAAAATATCCCAAACACCCCAATTTCGAGGCCTGAGACATATTTTGGAGCAAAATTCAGGTTCTCTGTACGTATTCGCAGGTTGAAATTATGACTTTTTTATACCCAACATATGCCAAGTACTGAAAGCGGCATTTGGTCACATTTGTCCCAATCCCCAATGCAATTTTCAAAATATCACAAACATCCCAATTTCGAGGCCTGAGCCATATTTTGGAGCCAAATTCTGGCTCTCTGCACGTATTCGCAGTTTGAAATTGCGACTTAATATACCCAACATATATGCCAAGTACTGAAAGCGGCAATGAGTCACATTTTGCACAAACTCCCCTGCAGTTTTCGAAATATCTTAAATATTCCAATTTCGACGCCTGAGCCATATTTTCGAGCCAAATTATGGCTCTCTGCACGTATTCATTGTTTGAAATTACGACTTTTTTTATACCCAACATATGGCAAGTACTAAAAGCGGCGTTTGGTCACATTTGTCCCAATCCCCCCAGCAATTTTCAAAATATCCCAAACATCCCAATTTCGAGGCATGAGCCATATTTTGGAGCCAAATTCTGGCTCTCTGCATGTATTCGCAGTTTGAAATTACGAATTTTTTATACCCAACATATGCCAATTACTGAATTACCGTTTGGTCATATTTGTCCTAAACTCCCCTGCAGTTTTCAAAATATCCCAAACTTCCCAATTTCGAGGCCTGAGTCATATTTTGGAGCCAAATTCTGGCTCTCTGCACGTATTCGCAGTTTGAAATTACGACTTTTTATACCCAACATATGTTAAGACCTGAAAGTGGCAGTGTGTGATATTTTGCACAAACTCCCATACAGTTTTCAAAATATCCCAAATATCCAAATTTCAAGGCCTGAGCCATATTTTGGAGCCAAATTCAGGCTTTCTGCACGTATTCGCAGTTTGAAATTACGACTTTTCATACCCAATATATGCCAAGTACTGAAAGCGGCATTTGGTCACATTTGTCCCAAACCCCCCCCCTGCAGTTTTCAAAATATCCCAAACACCCCAATTTCGAGGCCTGAGCCATATTTTGGAGCCAAATTCTGGCTCTATGCACGTATTCGCAGTTTGAAAATACAACTTTTTATTTCCAACATATGCCAATTCCTGAAAGCGGCAGTGAGTGATATTTTGCACAAACTCCCCTGCAGCTTTCGAAATATCCCAAATATCCCAATTTCGAGGCCTGAACCATATTTTGGAGCCAAATTCTGCCTCTCTGCACGTATTCGCAGTATGAAATTACGACTTTTTATACCCAACATATGCGAAGTACTGAAAGCGGCTTTTGGTCACATTTGGCCCAAACCTCCCTGCAGTTTTCAAAATATCCCAAACATCCCAATTTCGAGGCCTGAGCTATATTTTGGAGCCAAATTCAGGCTCTCTGCACGAATTCGCAGTTTGAATTTACGACTTTTTATACCCAACAAATGCCAAGTACTGAAAGCGGCGTTTGGTCATATATGTCACAAACTCCCCTGCAGTTTTCAAAATATCCCAAACATCTCAATTTCGAGGCCTGAGTCATATTTTGGAGCCAAATTCAGTCTCTCTGCACGTATTCGCAGTTTAAATGACGACTTTTTATACCCAACATATGCCAAGTACTGAAAGCGGCGTTTGGTCATATTTGTCCCAAACTCCCCTGCAGTTTTCAAAATATCCCAAATATCCAAATTTCAAGGCCTGAGCCATATTTTGGAGCCAAATTCTGGCTCTATGCACGTATTCGCAGTTTGAAAATACAGCTTTTTATTCCCAACATATGCCAATTCCTGAAAGCGGCAGTGAGTGATATTTTGCACAAACTCCCCTGCAGCTTTCGAAATATCCCAAATATCCCAATTTCGAGGCCTGAGCCATATTTTCGAGCCGAATTCTGGCTCTCTGCACGTATTCGTTGTTTGAAATTACGACTTTTTTATACCCAACATATGCCAAGTACTAAAAGCGGCGTTTGGTAACATTTGTACAAATCCTCCCAGCAATTTTCAAAATATCCCAATTTCGAGGCCTGAGCCATATTTTGGAGCCCAATTCTGGCTCTCTGCACGTATTCGCAGTTTGAAATTACGATTTTTTATACCCAACATATGCCAAGTACTGAAAGCGGCATTTGGTCACATTTGTCCCAAACCTCCCTGCAGTTTTCAAAATATCCCAAACACCCCAATTTCGAGGCCTGTGACATATTTTGGAGCAAAATTCAGGCTCTCTGCACGTATTCTCAGTTTGAATTTACGACTTTTTATACCCAACATATGTCCAGTACTGAAAGCGGCGTTTGGTCATATTTGGCCCAAACCTCCCTGCAGTTTTCAAAATATCCCAAACAGCCCAATTTCGAGGCCTGATCCATATTTTGGAGCCAAATTCTGGCTCTCTGCACGTATTCGCAGTTTGAAATTGCGACTTATTATACCCAACATATGCCTAGTACTGAAAGCGGCATTGAGTCACATTTTGCACAAACTCCCCTGCAGTTTTCGAAGTATCCCAAATATTCCAATTTCGAGGCCTGAGCCATATTTTCGAGCCAAATTCTGGCTCTCTGCACGTATTTGTTCTTTGAAATTATGACTTTTTTTATACCCAACATATGGCAAGTACTAAAAGCGGCGTTTGGTCACATTTGTCCCAATCCCCCCAGCAATTTTCAAAATATCCCAAACATCCCAATATCGAGGCATGAGCCATATTTTGGAGCCAAATTCTGGCTCTCTGCACGTATTCGCAGTTTATAATTATGACTTTTCATACCCAACATATGCCAAGTACTGAATGCGGCGTTTGGTCACAATTGTCCCAATCCCCCCTGCAGTTTACAAAATATCCGAAACATCCCAATTTCGAGGCCTGAACCATATTTTGGAGCCAAATTCTGGCTCTATGCACGTATTCGCAGTTTGATATTACGACTTTTAATACCCAACATATGCCAAGTACTGGACGCAGAAGTGAGTCACATTTCGCACAAACTCCCCTGCAGTTTTCAAAATATCCCAAACATCCCAATTTCGAGGCCTGAGCCATATTTTAGAGCTAAATTCTGGCTCTCTGCACGTATTCGCAGTTTGAAATTACGACTTTTTTATACCCAACATTTGCCAAGTACTGAATGCGGCGTTTGGTCATATTTGCCCCAAACTCCCCAGCAGTTTTCAAAATATCCCAAACATCCCAATTTCGAGGCCTGAGCCATATTTTGGAGCCAAATTCTGGCTCTCTGCACGTATTCGCAGTTTGAAATTACGGCCTTTTATACCCAACATATGCCAAGTTCTGAAAGCGGCGTTTGGTCATATTTGTCCCAAACTCCCCAGCAGTTTTCAAAATATCCGAAACATCCCAATTTTGAGGCCTGAGCCATATTTTGGAGCCAAATTCTGGCTCTCTGCACGTATTCGCAGTTTAAAATTGCGACATATTATACCCAACATATGCCAAGTACTGAAAGCAGCAATGAGTCACATTTTGCACAAACTCCCCTGCAGTTTTCAAAATATCCCAAACATCCCAATTTCGAGGCCTGAGCCATATTTTGGAGCCAACTTCTGGCTCTATGCACGTATTCGCAGTTTGAAAATACGACTTTTTATTCCCAACATATGCCAATTCCTGAAAGCGGCAGTGAGTGATATTTTGCACAAACTCCCCTGCAGCTTTCGAAATATCCCAAATATCCCAATTTTGAGGCCTGAGCCATATTTTGGAGCCAAATTCTGCCTCTCTGCACGTATTCGCAGTATGAAATTACGACTTTTTATACCAAACATATGCGAAGTACTGAAAGCGGCTTTTGGTCACATTTGGCCCAAACCTCCCTGCAGTTTTCAAAATATCCCAAACATCCCAATTTCGAGGCCTGAGCTATATTTGGAGCCAAATTCAGGCTCTCTGCACGTATTCGCAGTTTGAAATTGCGACTAATTATACTCAACATATGCCAAGTACTGAAAGTGGCAATGAGTCAAATTTTGCACAAACTCCCCTGCAGTTTTCAAAATATCCCAAACATCCCAATTTCGAGGCATGAGCCCTATTTTGGAGCCAAATTCTGGCTCTCTGCACGTATTCGCAGTTTGAAATTACGACTTTTTATCCCTAACATATGCCAATTCCTGAAAGCCGCAGTGAGTGATATTTTGCACAAACACCCCTGCAGCTTTCGAAATATCCCAAACATCCCAATTTCGAGGCCTGAGTTATATTTTGGAGCCAAATTCTGGCTATATGCACGTATTCGCAGTTTGAAATTAGGACTTTTTATTCCCAACATATGCCAATTCCTGAAAGCGGCCGTGAGTGATATTTTGCACAAACTCTCCTGTAGCTTTCGAAATATCCCAAATATCACAATTTCGAGGCCTGAGCCATATTTTCGAGCCAAATTCTGGCTCTCTGCACGTATTCGTTGTTTGAAATTACGACTTTTTTATACCCAACATATGCAAAGTACGAAAAGCGGCGTTTGGTCACATTTGTCCCAATCCCCCCAGCAATTTTCAAAATATCCCAAACATCCCAATTTCGAGGCCTGAACCATATTTTGGAGCCAAATTCAGGCTCTCTGCACGTATTCGCAGTTTGAAATTACGACTTTTCATACCCAATATATGCCAAGTACTGAAAGCGGCGTTTGGTCACATTTGTCCCAAACCCCCAAGCAGTTTTCAAAATATCCCAAACATCCCAATTTCGAGGCTTGAGCCATATTTTGTCGCCAAATTCTGGCTCTATGCACGTATTCGCAGCTTGAAAATACAACTTCTTATTCCCAACATGTGCCAATTCCTGAAAGCGGCAGTGAGTGATATTTTGAACAAACTCCCCTGCAGCTTTCGAAATATCCCAAATATCCCAGTTTCGAGGCCTGAGCCATTTTTTGGAGCCAAATTCAGGCTCTCTGCACGTATTCGCAGTTTGAAATTACGACTTTTCATACCCAACATATGCCAAGTACTGAAAGCGGCTTTTGGTCACATTTGGCCCAAACCTCTCTGCAGTTTTCAAAATATCCCAAACATCCCAATTTCGAGGCCTGAGCTATATTTTGGAGCCAAATTCAGGCTCTCTGCACGTATTCGCAGTTTGAATTTACGACTTTTTATACCCAACATATGCCAAGTACTGAAAGCGGCGTTTGGTCATATTTGTCACAAACTCCCTTGCAGTTTTCAGGATATCCCAAACATCTCAATTTCGAGGCCTGATCTATATTTTGGAGCCAAATTCTGGGTCTCTGCACGTATTTGCAGTTTGAAATTGCGACTTATTATACCCAACATATGCCAAGTACTGAAAGCGGCATTGAGTCACATTTTGCACAAACTCCCCAGCAGTTTTCCAAATATCCCAAATATTCCAATTTCGAGGCCTGAGCCATATTTTCGAGCCAAATTCTGGCTCTCTGCACGTATTCGTTGTTTGAAATTACGACTTTTTTTATACCCAACATATGGCAAGTAATAAAAGCGGCGTTTGGTCACATTTGTCCCAATCCCCCAAGCAATTTTCAAAATATCCCAAACATCCCAATTTCGAGGCATGAGCCATATTTTGGAGCCAAATTCTGACTCTCTGCACGTATTCGCAGTTTGAAATTACGACTTTTTATACCCAACATATGTTAAGACCTGAAAGTGGCAGTGTGTGATATTTTGCACAAACTCCCATACAGTTTTCAAAATATCCCAGATATCCAAATTTCAAGGCCTGAGCCATATTTTGGAGCCAAATTCAGGCTTTATGCACGTATTCGCAGTTTGAAATTACGACTTTTCATACCCAATATATGCCAAGTACTGAAAGCGGCATTTGGTCACATTTTTCCCAAACCCCCCCCTGCAGTTTTCAAAATATCCCAAACATCCCAATTTCGAGGCCTGAGCCATATTTTGGAGCCAAATTTTGGCTCTATGCACGTATTCGCAGTTTGAAAATACAACTTTTTATTTCCAACATATGCCAATTCCTGAAAGCGGCAGTGAGTGATATTTTGCACAAACTCCCCTGCAGCTTTCGAAATATCCCAAATATCCCAATTTCGAGGCCTGAACCATATTTTGGAGCCAAATTCTGCCTCTCTGCACGTATTCGCAGTATGAAATTACGACTTTTTATACCCAACATATGCGAAGTACTGAAAGCGGCTTTTGGTCACATTTGGCCCAAACCTCCCTGCAGTTTTCAAAATATCCCAAACATCCCAATTTCGAGGCCTGAGCTATATTTTGGAGCCAAATTCAGGCTCTCTGCACGAATTCGCAGTTTGAATTTACGACTTTTTATACCCAACAAATGCCAAGTACTGAAAGCGGCGTTTGGTCATATTTGTCACAAACTCCCCTGCAGTTTTCAAAATATCCCAAACATCTCAATTTCGAGGCCTGAGTCATATTTTGGAGCCAAATTCAGTCTCTCTGCACGTATTCGCAGTTTAAATTACGACTTTTTATACCCAACATATGCCAAGTACTGAAAGCGGCGTTTGGTCATATTTGTCCCAAACTCCCCTGCAGTTTTCAAAATATCCCAAACTTCCCAATTTCGAGGCCTGAGTCATATTTTGGAGCCAAATTCTGGCTCTCTGCACGTATTCGCAGTTTGAAATTACGACTTTTTATACCCAACATTTGTTAAGACCTGAAAGCGGCAGTGTGTGACATTTTGCACAAACTCCCATACAGTTTTCAAAATATCCCAAATATCCAAATTTCAAGGCCTGAACTATATTTTGGAGCCAAATTCAGGCTCTCTGCACGTATTCGCAGTTTGAAATTACGACTTTTCATACCCAATATATGCCAAGTACTGAAAGCGGCGTTTGGTCACATTTGTCCCAAACCCCCAAGCAGTTTTCAAAATATCCCAAACATCCCAATTTCGAGGCTTGAGCCATATTTTGTCGAAAAATTCTGGCTCTATGCACGTATTCGCAGCTTGAAAATACAACTTCTTATTCCCAACATGTGCCAATTCCTGAAAGCGGCAGTGAGTGATATTTTGAACAAACTCCCCTGCAGCTTTCGAAATATCCCAAATATCCCAGTTTCGAGGCCTGAGCCATTTTTTGGAGCCAAATTCAGGCTCTCTGCACGTATTCGCAGTTTGAAATTACGACTTTTCATACCCAACATATGCCAAGTACTGAAAGCGGCTTTTGGTCACATTTGGCCCAAACCTCCCTGCAGTTTTCAAAATATCCCAAACATCCCAATTTCGAGGCCTGAGCTATATTTTGGAGCCAAATTCAGGCTCTCTGCACGTATTCACAGTTTGAATTTACGACTTTTTATACCCAACATATGCCAAGTACTGAAAGCGGCGTTTGGTCATATTTGTCACAAACTCCCTTGCAGTTTTCAAAATATCCCAAACATCTCAATTTCGAGGCCTGATCCATATTTTGGAGCCAAATTCTGGGTCTCTGCACGTATTTGCAGTTTGAAATTGCGACTTATTATACCCAACATATGCCAAGTACTGAAAGCGGCATTGAGTCACATTTTGCACAAACTCCCCTGCAGTTTTCCAAATATCCCAAATATTCCAATTTCGAGGCCTGAGCCATATTTTCGAGCCAAATTCTGGCTCTCTGCACGTATTCGTTGTTTGAAATTACGACTTTTTTTATACCCAACATATGGCAAGTAATAAAAGCGGCGTTTGGTCACATTTGTCCCAATCCCCCAAGCAATTTTCAAAATATCCCAAACATCCCAATTTCGAGGCATGAGCCATATTTTGGAGCCAAATTCTGACTCTCTGCACGTATTCGCAGTTTGAAATTACGACTTTTTTATACCCAACATATGCCAAGTACTGAAAGCGGCGTTTGGTCATATTTGTCCCAAACTCCCCTGCAGTTTTCAAAATATCCCAAACTTTCCAATTTCCAGGCCTGAGTCATATTTTGGAGCCAAATTCAGGCTCTCTGCACGTATTCGCAGTTTGAAATTACGACTTTTTATACCCAACATATGCCAAGTACTGAAAGCGGCGTTTGGTCATATTTGTTCCAAACTCCCCTGCAGTTTTCAAAATATCCCAAACTTCCCAATTGCGAGGCCTGGGCCATATTTTGGAACCAAATTCAGGCTCTCTGCACGTATTCGCAGTTTGAAATTACGACTTTTTATACCCAACATATGCCAATTACTGAATTGGCGTTTGGTCATATTTGTCCCAAACTCCCCTGCAGTTTTCAAAATATCCCAAACTTCCTTATTTCGAGGCCTGAGTCATATTTTGGAGCCAAATTCTGGCTCTCTGCACGTATTCGCAGATTGAAATTACGACTTTTTATACCCAACATATGTTAAGACTTGAAAGCGGCAGTGTGTGACATTTTGCACAAACTCCCATACAGTTTTCAAAATATCCCAAATATCCAAATTTCAAGGCCTGAGCCATATTTTGGAGCCAAATTCTGGCTCTATGCACGTATTCGCAGTTTGAAAATACAGCTTTTTATTCCCAACATATGCCAATTCCTGAAAGCGGCAGTGAGTGATATTTTGCACAAACTCCCCTGCAGCTTTCGAAATATCCCAAATATCCCAATTTCGAGGCCTGAGCCATATTTTCGAGCCGAATTCTGGCTCTCTGCACGTATTCGTTGTTTGAAATTACGACTTTTTTATACCCAACATATGCCAAGTACTAAAAGCGGCGTTTGTTAACATTTGTCCCAATCCTCCCAGCAATTTTCAAAATATCCCAATTTCGAGGCCTGAGCCATATTTTGGAGCCCAATTCTGGCTCTCTGCACGTATTCACAGTTTGTAATTACGATTTTTTATACCCAACATATGCCAAGTACTGAAAGCGGCATTTGGTCACATTTGTCCCAAACCTCCCTGCAGTTTTCAAAATATCCCAAACACCCCAATTTCGAGGCCTGTGACATATTTTGGAGCCAAATTCTGGCTCTCTGCACGTATTCGCAGTTTGAAATTGCGACTTATTATACCCAACATATGCCTAGTACTGAAAGCGGCATTGAGTCACATTTTGCACAAACTCCCCTGCAGTTTTCGAAGTATCCCAAATATTCCAATTTCGAGGCCTGAGCCATATTTTCGAGCCAAATTCTGGCTCTCTGCACGTATTCGTTCTTTGAAATTACGACTTTTTTTATACCCAACATATGGCAAGTACTAAAAGCGGCGTTTGGTCACATTTGTCCCAATCCCCCCAGCAATTTTCAAAATATCCCAAACATCCCAATTTCGAGGCATGAGCCATATTTTGGAGCCAAATTCTGGCTCTCTGCACGTATTCGCAGTTTATAATTATGACTATTCATACCCAACATATGCCAAGTACTGAATGCGGCGTTTGGTCACAATTGTCCCAATCCCCCCTGCAGTTTACAAAATATCCCAAACATCCCAATTTCGAGGCCTGAACCATATTTTGGAGCCAAATTCTGGCTCTATGCACGTATTCGCAGTTTGATATTACGACTTTTAATACCCAACATATGCCAAGTACTGGACGCAGAAGTGAGTCACATTTTGCACAAACTCCCCTGCAGTTTTCAAAATATCCCAAACATCCCAATTTCGAGGCCTGAGCCATATTTTAGAGCCAAATTCTGGCTCTCTGCACGTATTCGCAGTTTGAAATTACGAATTTTTTATACCCAACATTTGCCAAGTACTGAATGCGGCGTTTGGTCATATTTGTCCCAAACTCCCCAGCAGTTTTCAAAATATCCCAAATATCCCAATTTCGAGGCCTGAGCCATATTTTGGAGCCAAATTCTGGCTCTCTGCACGTATTCGCAGTTTGAAATTACGGCCTTTTATACCCAACATATGCCAAGTTCTGAAAGCGGCGTTTGGTCATATTTGTCCCAAACTCCCCAGCAGTTTTCAAAATATCCGAAACATCCCAATTTTGAGGCCTGAGCCATATTTTGGAGCCAAATTCTGGCTCTCTGCACGTATTCGCAGTTTAAAATTGCGACATATTATACCCAACATATGCCAAGTACTGAAAGCAGCAATGAGTCACATATTGTACAAACTCCCCTGCAGTTTTCAAAATATCCCAAACATTCCAATTTCGAGGCCTGAGCCATATTTTGGAGCCAACTTCTGGCTCTATGCACGTATTCGCAGTTTGAAAATACGACTTTTTATTCCCAACATATGCCAATTCCTGAAAGCGGCAGTGAGTGATATTTTGCACAAACTCCCCTGCAGCTTTCGAAATATCCCAAATATCCCAATTTTGAGGCCTGAGCCATATTTTGGAGCCAAATTCTGCCTCTCTGCACGTATTCGCAGTATGAAATTACGACTTTTTATACCCAACATATGCGAAGTACTGAAAGCGGCTTTTGGTCACATTTGGCCCAAACCTCCCTGCAGTTTTCAAAATATCCCAAACATCCCAATTTCGAGGCCTGAGCTATATTTGGAGCCAAATTCAGGCTCTCTGCACGTATTCGCAGTTTGAAATTGCGACTAATTATACTCAACATATGCCAAGTACTGAAAGTGGCAATGAGTCACATTTTGCACAAACTCCCCTGCAGTTTTCGAAATATCCCAAATATTCCAATTTCGAGGCCTGAGCCATATTTTCGAGCCAAATAATGGCTCTCTGCACGTGTTCGTTGTTTGAAATTACGACTTTTTTTATACCCAACATATGGCAAGTACTAAAAGCGGCGTTTGGTCACATTTTTCCCAATCCCCCCAGGAATTTTCAAAATATCCCAAACATCCCAATTTCGAGGCATGAGCCATATTTTGGAGCCAAATTCTGGCTCTCTGCACGTATTCGCAGTTTGAAATTACGACTTTTTATCCCCAACATATGCCAATTCCTGAAAGCCACAGTGAGTGATATTTTGCAAAAACACCCCTGCAGCTTTCGAAATATCCCAAACATCCCAATTTTGAGGCCTGAGCCATATTTTGGAGCCAAATTCTGCCACTCTGCACGTATTCGCAGTATGAAATTATGACTTTTTATACCCAACATATGCGAAGTACTGAAAGCGGCTTTTGGTCACATTTGGCCCAAACCTCCCTGCAGTTTTCAAAATATCCCAAACATCCCAATTTCGAGGCCTGAGTTATATTTTGGAGCCAAATTCTGGCTATATGCACGTATTCGCAGTTTGAAATTAGGACTTTTTATTCCCAACATATGCCAATTCCTGAAAGCGGCCGTGAGTGATATTTTGCACAAACTCTCCTGTAGCTTTCGAAATATCCCAAATATCACAATTTCGAGGCCTGAGCCATATTTTCGAGCCAAATTCTGGCTCTCTGCACGTATTCGTTGTTTGAAATTACGACTTTTTTATACCCAACATATGGCAAGTAATAAAAGCGGCGTTTGGTCACATTTGTCCCAATCCCCCAAGCAATTTTCAAAATATCCCAAACATCCCAATTTCGAGGCATGAGCCATATTTTGGAGCCAAATTCTGACTCTCTGCACGTATTCGCAGTTTGAAATTACGACTTTTTCATACCCAACATATGCCAAGTACTGAAAGCGGCGTTTGGTCATATTTGTCCCAAACTCCCCTGCAGTTTTCAAAATATCCCAAACTTTCCAATTTCCAGGCCTGAGTCATATTTTGGAGCCAAATTCAGGCTCTCTGCACGTATTCGCAGTTTGAAATTACGACTTTTTATACCCAACATATGCCAAGTATTGAAAGCGGCGTTTGGTCATATTTGTTCCAAACTCCCCTGCAGTTTTCAAAATATCCCAAACTTCCCAATTGCGAGGCCTGGGCCATATTTTGGAACCAAATTCAGGCTCTCTGCACGTATTCGCAGTTTGAAATTACGACTTTTTATACCCAACATATGCCAATTACTGAATTGGTGTTTGGTCATAATTGTCCCAAACTCCCCTGCAGTTTTCAAAATATCCCAAACTTCCTTATTTCGAGGCCTGAGTCATATTTTGGAGCCAAATTCTGGCTCTCTGCACGTATTCGCAGATTGAAATTACGACTTTTTATACCCAACATATGTTAAGACCTGAAAGCGGCAGTGTGTGACATTTTGCACAAACTCCCATACAGTTTTCAAAAAATCCCAAATATCCAAATTTCAAGGCCTGAGCCATATTTTGGAGCCAAATTCTGGCTCTATGCACGTATTCGCAGTTTGAAAATACAGCTTTTTATTCCCAACATATGCAAATTCCTGAAAGCGGCAGTGAGTGATATTTTGCACAAACTCCCCTGCAGCTTTCGAAATATCCCAAATATCCCAATTTCGAGGCCTGAGCCATATTTTCGAGCCGAATTCTGGCTCTCTGCACGTATTCGTTGTTTGAAATTACGAATTTTTTATACCCAACATATGCCAAGTACTAAAAGCGGCGTTTGGTAACATTTGTCCCAATCCTCCCAGCAATTTTCAAAATATCCCAATTTCGAGGCCTGAGCCATATTTCGGAGCCCAATTCTGGCTCTCTGCACGTATTCACAGTTTGTAATTACGATTTTTTATACCCAACATATGCCAAGTACTGAAAGCGGCATTTGGTCACATTTGTCCCAAACCTCCCTGCAGTTTTCAAAATATCCCAAACACCCCAATTTCGAGGCCTGTGACATATTTTGGAGCCAAATTCTGGCTCTCTGCACGTATTCGCAGTTTGAAATTGCGACTTATTATACCCAACATATGCCTAGTACTGAAAGCGGCAATGAGTCACATTTTGCACAAACTCCCCTGCAGTTTTCGAAGTATCCCAAATATTCCAATTTCGAGGCCTGAGCCATATTTTCGAGCCAAATTCTGGCTCTCTGCACGTATTCGTTCTTTGAAATTACGACTTTTTTTATACCCAACATATGGCAAGTACTAAATGCGGCGTTTGGTCACATTTGTCCCAATCCCCCCAGCAATTTTCAAAATATCCCAAACATCCCAATTTCGAGGCATGAGCCATATTTTGGAGCCAAATTCTGGCTCTCTGCACGTATTCGCAGTTTATAATTATGACTTTTCATACCCAACATATGCCAAGTACTGAATGCGGCGTTTGGTCACAATTGTCCCAATCCCCCCTGCAGTTTACAAAATATCCCAAACATCCCAATTTCGAGGCCTGAACCATATTTTGGAGCCAAATTCTGGCTCTATGCACGTATTCGCAGTTTGATATTACGACTTTTAATACCCAACATATGCCAAGTACTGGACGCAGAAGTGAGTCACATTTTGCACAAACTCCCCTGCAGTTTTCAAAATATCCCAAACATCCCAATTTCGAGGCCTGAGCCATATTTTAGAGCCAAATTCTGGCTCTCTGCACGTATTCGCAGTTTGAAATTACGACTTTTTTATACCCAACATTTGACAAGTACTGAATGCGGCGTTTGGTCATATTTGTCCCAAACTCCCCAGCAGTTTTCAAAATATCCCAAACATCCCAATTTCGAGGCCTGAGCCATATTTTGGAGCCAAATTCTGGCTCTCTGCACGTATTCGCTGTTTGAAATTACGGCCTTTTATACCCAACATATGCCAAGTTCTGAAAGCGGCGTTTGGTCATATTTGTCCCAAACTCCCCAGCAGTTTTCAAAATATCCGAAACATCCCAATTTTGAGGCCTGAGCCATATTTTGGAGCCAAATTCTGGCTCTCTGCACGTATTCGCAGTTTAAAATTGCGACATATTATACCCAACATATGCCAAGTACTGAAAGCAGCAATGAGTCACATATTGTACAAACTCCCCTGCAGTTTTCAAAATATCCCAAATATTCCAATTTCGAGGCCTGAGCCATATTTTGGAGCCAACTTCTGGCTCTATGCACGTATTCGCAGTTTGAAAATACGACTTTTTATTCCCAACATATGCCAATTCCTGAAAGCGGCAGTGAGTGATATTTTGCACAAACTCCCCTGCAGCTTTCGAAATATCCCAAATATCCCAATTTTGAGGCCTGAGCCATATTTTGGAGCCAAATTCTGCCTCTCTGCACGTATTCGCAGTATGAAATTACGACTTTTTATACCCAACATATGCGAAGTACTGAAAGCGGCTTTTGGTCACATTTGGCCCAAACCTCCCTGCAGTTTTCAAAATATCCCAAACATCCCAATTTCGAGGCCTGAGCTATATTTGGAGCCAAATTCAGGCTCTCTGCACGTATTCGCAGTTTGAAATTGCGACTAATTATACTCAACATATGCCAAGTACTGAAAGTGGCAATGAGTCACATTTTGCACAAACTCCCCTGCAGTTTTCGAAATATCCCAAATATTCCAATTTCGAGGCCTGAGCCATATTTTCGAGCCAAATAATGGCTCTCTGCACGTGTTCGTTGTTTGAAATTACGACTCTTTTTATACCCAACATATGGCAAGTACTAAAAGCGGCGTTTGGTCACATTTTTCCCAATCCCCCCAGGAATTTTCAAAATATCCCAAACATCCCAATTTCGAGGCATGAGCCATATTTTGGAGCCAAATTCTGGCTCTCTGCACGTATTCGCAGTTTGAAATTACGACTTTTTATCCCCAACATATGCCAATTCCTGAAAGCCACAGTGAGTGATATTTTGCAAAAACACCCCTGCAGCTTTCGAAATATCCCAAACATCCCAATTTTGAGGCCTGAGCCATATTTTGGAGCCAAATTCTGCCACTCTGCACGTATTCGCAGTATGAAATTATGACTTTTTATACCCAACATATGCGAAGTACTGAAAGCGGCTTTTGGTCACATTTGGCCCAAACCTCCCTGCAGTTTTCAAAATATCCCAAACATCTCAATTTCGTGGCCTGATCCATATTTTGAAGCCAAATTCTGGGTCTCTGCACGTATTTGCAGTTAGAAATTGCGACTTATTATACCCAACATATGCCAAGTACTGAAAGCGGCATTGAGTCACATTTTGCACAAACTCCCCTGCAGTTTTCCAAATATTCCAATTTCGAGACCTGAGCCATATTTTCGAGCCAAATTCTGGCTCTCTGCACGTATTCGTTGTTTGAAATTACGACTTTTTTTATACCCAACATATGGCAAGTAATAAAAGCGGCGTTTGGTCACATTTGTTCCAATCCCCCAAGCAATTTTCAAAATATCCCAAACATCCCAATTTCGAGGCATGAGCCATATTTTGGAGCCAAATTCTGACTCTCTGCACGTATTCGCAGTTTGAAATTACGAATTTTTTATACCCAACATATGCCAAGTACTGAAAGCGGCGTTTGGTCATATTTGTCCCAAACTCCCCTGCAGTTTTCAAAATATCCCAAACATTCCAATTTCCAGGCCTGAGTCATATTTTGGAGCCAAATTCAGGCTCTCTGCACGTATTCGCAGTTTGAAATTACGACTTTTTATACCCAACATATGCCAAGTACTGAAAGCGGCGTTTGGTCATATTTGTTCCAAACTCCCCTGCAGTTTTCAAAATATCCCAAACTTCCCAATTGCGAGGCCTGGGCCATATTTTGGAACCAAATTCAGGCACTCTGCACGTATTCGCAGTTTGAAATTACGACTTTTTATCTCCAACATATGCCAATTCCTGAAAGCCACAGTGAGTGATATTTTGCAAAAACACCCCTGCAGCTTTCGAAATATCCCAAATATCCCAATTTTGAGGCCTGAGCCATATTTTGGAGCCAAATTCTGCCACTCTGCACGTATTCGCAGTATGAAATTATGAATTTTTATACCCAACATATGCGAAGTTCTGAAAGCGGCTTTTGGTCACATTTGGCCCAAACCTCCCTGCAGTTTACAAAATATCCCAAACATCCCAATTTCGAGGCCTGAGTTATATTTTGGAGCCAAATTCTGGCTATATGCACGTATTCGCAGTTTGAAATTAGGACTTTTTATTCCCAACATATGCCAATTCCTGAAAGCGGCCGTGAGTGATATTTTGCACAAACTCTCCTGTAGCTTTCGAAATATCCCAAATATCACAATTTCGAGGCCTGAGCCATATTTTCGAGCCAAATTCTGGCTCTCTGCACGTATTCGTTGTTTGAAATTACGACTTTTTTATACCCAACATATGCCAAGTACGAAAAGCGGCGTTTGGTCACATTT
Source organism: Procambarus clarkii (assembly GCF_040958095.1). Lineage (NCBI taxonomy): Eukaryota > Metazoa > Arthropoda > Malacostraca > Decapoda > Cambaridae > Procambarus > Procambarus clarkii. The sequence continues at coordinate 4,033,541 of NC_091159.1, forward strand.
GTCCCAATCCCCCCAGCAATTTTCAAAATATCCCAAACATCCCAATTTCGAGGCCTGAACCATATTTTGGAGCCAAATTCAGGCTCTCTGCACGTATTCGCAGTTTGAAATTACGACTTTTCATACCCAATATATGCCAAGTACTGAAAGCGGCGTTTGGTCACATTTGTCCCAAACCCCCCTGCAGTTTTCAAAATATCCCAAACATCCCAATTTCGAGTCTTGAGCAATATTTTGTAGCCAAATTCTGGCTCTATGCACGTATTCGCAGCTTGAAAATACGACTTCTTATTCCCAACATGTGCCAATTCCTGAAAGCGGCAGTGAGTGATATTTTGAACAAACTCCCCTGCAGCTTTCGAAATATCCCTAATATCCCAATTTCGAGGCCTGAGCCATTTTTTGGAGCCAAATTCTGCCTCTCTGCACGTATTCGCAGTATGAAAATACGACTTTTTATACCCAACATATGCGAAGTACTGAAAGCGGCTTTTGGTCACATTTGGCCCAAACCTCCCTGCAGTTTTCAAAATATCCCAAACATCTCAATTTCGTGGCCTGATCCATATTTTGAAGCCAAATTCTGGGTCTCTGCACGTATTTGCAGTTAGAAATTGCGACTTATTATACCCAACATATGCCAAGTACTGAAAGCGGCATTGAGTCACATTTTGCACAAACTCCCCTGCAGTTTTCCAAATATCCCAAATATTCGAATTTCGAGGCCTGAGCCATATTTTCGAGCCAAATTCTGGCTCTCTGCACGTATTCGTTGTTTGAAATTACGACTTTTTTTATACCCAACATATGGCAAGTTATAAAAGCGGCGTTTGGTCACATTTGTCCCAATCCCCCAAGCAATTTTCAAAATATCCCAAACATCCCAATTTCGAGGCATGAGCCATATTTTGGAGCCAAATTCTGACTCTCTGCACGTATTCGCAGTTTGAAATTACGACTTTTTTATACCCAACATATGCCAAGTACTGAAAGCGGCGTTTGGTCATATTTGTCCCAAACTCCCCTGCAGTTTTCAAAATATCCCAAACTTTCCAATTTCCAGGCCTGAGTCATATTTTGGAGCCAAATTCAGGCTCTCTGCACGTATTCGCAGTTTGAAATTACGACTTTTTATACCCAACATATGCCAAGTACTGAAAGCGGCGTTTGGTCATATTTGTTCCAAACTCCCCTGCAGTTTTCAAAATATCCCAAACTTCCCAATTGCGAGGCCTGGGCCATATTTTGGAACCAAATTCAGGCTCTCTGCACGTATTCGCAGTTTGAAATTACGACTTTTTATACCCAACATATGCCAATTACTGAATTGGCGTTTGGTCATATTTGTCCCAAACTCCCCTGCAGTTTTCAAAATATCCCAAACTTCCTTATTTCGAGGCCTGAGTCATATTTTGGAGCCAAATTCTGGCTCTCTGCACGTATTCGCAGATTGAAATTACGACTTTTTATACCCAACATATGTTAAGACCTGAAAGCGGCAGTGTGTGACATTTTGCACAAACTCCCTTACAGTTTTCAAAATATCCCAAATATCCAAATTTCAAGTCCTGAGCCATATTTTGGAGCCAAATTCTGGCTCTATGCACGTATTCGCAGTTTGAAAATACAGCTTTTTATTCCCAACATATGCCAATTCCTGAAAGCGGCAGTGAGTGATATTTTGCACAAGCTCCCCTGCAGCTTTCGAAATATCCCAAATATCCCAATTTCGAGGCCTGAGCCATATTTTCGAGCCGAATTCTGGCTCTCTGCACGTATTCGTTGTTTGAAATTACGACTTTTTTATACCCAACATATGCCAAGTACTAAAAGCGGCGTTTGGTAACATTTGTCCCAATCCTCCCAGCAATTTTCAAAATATCCCAATTTCGAGGCCTGAGCCATATTTTGGAGCCCAATTCTGGCTCTCTGCACGTATTCACAGTTTGAAATTACGATTTTTTATACCCAACATATGCCAAGTACTGAAAGCGGCATTTGGTCACATTTGTCCCAAACCTCCCTGCAGTTTTCAAAATATCCCAAACACCCCAATTTCGAGGCCTGTGACATATTTTGGAGCCAAATTCTGGCTCTCTGCACGTATTCGCAGTTTGAAATTGCGACTTATTATACCCAACATATGCCTAGTACTGAAAGCGGCATTGAGTCACATTTTGCACAAACTCCCCTGCAGTTTTCGAAGTATCCCAAATATTCCAATTTCGAGGCCTGAGCCATATTTTCGAGCCAAATTCTGGCTCTCTGCACGTATTCGTTCTTTGAAATTACGACTTTTTTTATACCCAACATATGGCAAGTACTAAAAGCGGCGTTTGGTCACATTTGTCCCAATCCCCCCAGCAATTTTCAAAATATCCCAAACATCCCAATTTCGAGGCATGAGCCATATTTTGGAGCCAAATTCTGGCTCTCTGCACGTATTCGCAGTTTATAATTATGACTTTTCATACCCAACATATGCCAAGTACTGAATGCGGCGTTTGGTCACAATTGTCCCAATCCCCCCTGCAGTTTACAAAATATCCCAAACATCCCAATTTCGAGGCCTGAACCATATTTTGGAGCCAAATTCTGGCTCTATGCACGTATTCGCAGTTTGATATTACGACTTTTAATACCCAACATATGCCAAGTACTGGACGCAGAAGTGAGTCACATTTTGCACAAACTCCCCTGCAGTTTTCAAAATATCCCAAACATCCCAATTTCGAGGCCTGAGCCATATTTTAGAGCCAAATTCTGGCTCTCTGCACGTATTCGCTGTTTGAAATTACGACTTTTTTATACCCAACATTTGCCAAGTACTGAATGCGGCGTTTGGTCATATTTGTCCCAAACTCCCCAGCAGTTTTCAAAATATCCCAAACATCCCAATTTCGAGGCCTGAGCCATATTTTGGAGCCAAATTCTGGCTCTCTGCACGTATTCGCAGTTTGAAATTACGGCCTTTTATACCCAACATATGCCAAGTTCTGAAAGCGGCGTTTGGTCATATTTGTCCCAAACTCCCCAGCAGTTTTCAAAATATCCGAAACATCCCAATTTTGAGGCCTGAGCCATATTTTGGAGCCAAATTCTGGCTCTCTGCACGTATTCGCAGTTTAAAATTGCGACATATTATACCCAACATATGCCAAGTACTGAAAGCAGCAATGAGTCACATATTGTACAAACTCCCCTGCAGTTTTCAAAATATCCCAAACATCCCAATTTCGAGGCCTGAGCCATATTTTGGAGCCAACTTCTGGCTCTATGCACGTATTCGCAGTTTGAAAATACGACTTTTTATTCCCAACATATGCCAATTCCTGAAAGCGGCAGTGAGTGATATTTTGCACAAACTCCCCTGCAGCTTTCGAAATATCCCAAATATCCCAATTTTGAGGCCTGAGCCATATTTTGGAGCCAAATTCTGCCTCTCTGCACGTATTCGCAGTATGAAATTACGACTTTTTATACCCAACATATGCGAAGTACTGAAAGCGGCTTTTGGTCACATTTGGCCCAAACCTCCCTGCAGTTTTCAAAATATCCCAAACATCCCAATTTCGAGGCCTGAGCTATATTTGGAGCCAAATTCAGGCTCTCTGCACGTATTCGCAGTTTGAAATTGCGACTAATTATACTCAACATATGCCAAGTACTGAAAGTGGCAATGAGTCACATTTTGCACAAACTCCCCTGCAGTTTTCGAAATATCCCAAATATTCCAATTTCGAGGCCTGAGCCATATTTTCGAGCCAAATAATGGCTCTCTGCACGTATTCGTTGTTTGAAATTACGACTTTTTTATACCCAACATATGGCAAGTACTAAAAGCGGCGTTTGGTCACATTTTTCCCAATCCCCCCAGGAATTTTCAAAATATCCCAAACATCCCAATTTCGAGGCATGAGCCATATTTTGGAGCCAAATTCTGGCTCTCTGCACGTATTCGCAGTTTGAAATTACGACTTTTTATCCCCAACATATGCCAATTCCTGAAAGCCACAGTGAGTGATATTTTGCAAAAACACCCCTGCAGCTTTCGAAATATCCCAAATATCCCAATTTTGAGGCCTGAGCCATATTTTGGAGCCAAATTCTGCCACTCTGCACGTATTCGCAGTATGAAATTATGACTTTTTATACCCAACATATGCGAAGTACTGAAAGCGGCTTTTGGTCACATTTGGCCCAAACCTCCCTGCAGTTTTCAAAATATCCCAAACATCCCAATTTCGAGGCCTGAGTTATATTTTGGAGCCAAATTCTGGCTATATGCACGTATTCGCAGTTTGAAATTAGGACTTTTTATTCCCAACATATGCCAATTCCTGAAAGCGGCCGTGAGTGATATTTTGCACAAACTCTCCTGTAGCTTTCGAAATATCCCAAATATCACAATTTCGAGGCCTGAGCCATATTTTCGAGCCAAATTCTGGCTCTCTGCACGTATTCGTTGTTTGAAATTACGACTTTTTTATACCCAACATATGCCAAGTACGAAAAGCGGCGTTTGGTCACATTTGTCCCAATCCCCCCAGCAATTTTCAAAATATCCCAAACATCCCAATTTCGAGGCCTGAACCATATTTTGGAGCCAAATTCAGGCTCTCTGCACGTATTCGCAGTTTGAAATTACGACTTTTCATACCCAATATATGCCAAGTACTGAAAGCGGCGTTTGGTCACATTTGTCCCAAACCCCCCTGCAGTTTTCAAAATATCCCAAACATCCCAATTTCGAGGCTTGAGCAATATTTTGTAGCCAAATTCTGGCTCTATGCACGTATTCGCAGCTTGAAAATACGACTTCTTATTCCCAACATGGGTCAATTCCTGAAAGCGGCAGTGAGTGATATTTTGAACAAACTCCCCTGCAGCTTTCGAAATATCCCAAATATCCCAATTTCGAGGCCTGAGCCATTTTTTGGAGCCAAATTCTGCCTCTCTGAACGTATTCGCAGTATGAAAATACGACTTTTTATACCCAACATATGCGAAGTACTGAAAGCGGCTTTTGGTCACATTTGGCCCAAACCTCCCTGCAGTTTTCAAAATATCCCAAACATCTCAATTTCGTGGCCTGATCCATATTTTGAAGCCAAATTCTGGGTCTCTGCACGTATTTGCAGTTAGAAATTGCGACTTATTATACCCAACATATGCCAAGTACTGAAAGCGGCATTGAGTCACATTTTGCACAAACTCCCCTGCAGTTTTCCAAATATCCCAAATATTCCAATTTCGAGGCCTGAGCCATATTTTCGAGCCAAATTCTGGCTCTCTGTACGTATTCGTTGTTTGAAATTACGACTTTTTTATACCCAACATATGGCAAGTACTAAAAGCGGCGTTTGGTCACATTTGTCCCAATCCCCCAAGCAATTTTCAAAATATCTCAAACATCCCAATTTCGAGGCATGAGCCATATTTTTGAGCCATATTCTGACTCTCTGCACGTATTCGCAGTTTGAAATTACGACTTTTTTATACTCAACATATGCCAAGTACTGAAAGCGGCGTTTGGTCATATTTGTCCCAAACTCCCCTGCAGTTTTCAAAATATCCCAAACTTCCCAATTGCGAGGCCTGGGCCATATTTTGGAGCCAAATTCAGGCTCTCTGCACGTATTCGCAGTTTGAATTTACGACTTTTTATACCCAACATATGCCAAATACTGAAAGCGGCGTTTGGTCATATTTGTCACAAACTCCCCTGCAGTTTTCAAAATATCCTAAAAATTTCAATTTCGAGGCCTGACCCATATTTTGGAGCCAAATTCAGGCTCTCTGCACGTATTCGCAGTTTGAAATTACGACTTTTCATGCCCAACATATGCGAAGTACTGAAAGTGGCGTTTGGTCACATTTGTCCAACACCTCCCTGCAGTTATCTAAATATCCCAAACACCCCAATTTCGAGGCCTGAGACATATTTTGGAGCAAAATTCAGGCTCTCTGCACGTATTCGCAGGTGGAAATTACGACTTTTTTATACCCAACATATGCCAAGTACTGAAAGCGGCATTTGGTCACATTTGTCCCAATCCCCAATGCAATTTTCAAAATATCACAAACATCCCAATTTCGAGGCCTGAGCCATATTTTGGAGCCAAATTCTGGCTCTCTGCACGTATTCGCAGTTTGAAATTGCGACTTAATATACCCAACATATATGCCAAGTACTGAAAGCGGCAATGAGTCACATTTTGCACAAACTCCCCTGCAGTTTTCGAAATATCTTAAATATTCCAATTTCGACGCCTGACCCATATTTTCGAGCCAAATTATGGCTCTCTGCACGTATTCGTTGTTTGAAATTACGACTTTTTTTATACCCAACATATGGCAAGTACTAAAAGCGGCGTTTGGTCACATTTGTCCCAATCCCCCCAGCAATTTTCAAAATATCCCAAACATCCCAATTTCGAGGCATGAGCCATATTTTGGAGCCAAATTCTGGCTCTCTGCATGTATTCGCAGTTTGAAATTACGAATTTTTTATACCCAACATATGCCAATTACTGAATTAGCGTTTGGTCATATTTGTCCTAAACTCCCCTGCAGTTTTCAAAATATCCCAAACTTCCCAATTTCGAGGCCTGAGTCATATTTTGGAGCTAAATTCTGGCTCTCTGCAAGTATTCACAGTTTGAAATTACGACTTTTTATACCCAACATATGTTAAGACCTGAAAGTGGCAGTGTGTGACATTTAGCACAAACTCCCATACAGTTTTCAAAATATCCCAAATATCCAAATTTCAAGGCCTGAGCCATATTTTGGAGCCAAATTCAGGCTTTCTGCACGTATTCGCAGTTTGAAATTACGACTTTTCATACCCAATATATGCCATTTACTGAAAGCGGCATTTTGTCACATTTGTCCCAAACCCCCCCCCTGCAGTTTTCAAAATATCCCAAACATCCCAATTTCGAGGCCTGAGCCATATTTTGGAGCCAAATTCTGGCTCTATGCACGTATTCGCAGTTTGAAAATACAACTTTTTATTCCCAACATATGCCAATTCCTGAAAGCGGCAGTGGGTGATATTTTGCACAAACTCCCCTGCAGCTTTCGAAATATCCCAAATATCCCAATTTCGAGGCCTGAGCCATATTTTGGAGCCAAATTCTGCCTCTCTGCACGTATTCGCAGTATGAAATTACGACTTTTTATACCCAACATATGCGAAGTACTGAAAGCGGCTTTTGGTCACATTTGGCCCAAACCTCCCTGCAGTTTTCAAAATATCCCAAACATCCCAATTTCGAGGCCTGAGCCATATTTTGGAGCCAAATTCTGGCTCTATGCACGTATTCGCAGTTTGAAAATACAACTTTTTATTCCCAACATATGCCAATTCCTGAAAGCGGCAGTGAGTGATATTTGTCACAAACTCCCCTGTAGTTTTCGAAATATCCAAAATATTCCAATTTCGAGGCCTTAGCCATATTTTCGAGCCAAATTCTGGCTCTCTGCACGTTTTCGTTGTTTGAAATTACGACTTTTTTTATACCGAACATATGGCAAGTAGTAAAAGCGGCGTTTGGTCACATTTGTCCCAATCCCCCCAGCAATTTTCGAAATATCCCAAACATCCCAATTTCGAGGCATGAGCCATATTTTGGAGCCAAATTCTGGCTCTCTGCACGTATTCGCAGTTTGAAATTACGACTTTTTATTCCCAACATATGCCAATTCCTGAAAGCGGCCGTGAGTGATATTTTGCACAAACTCTCCTGTAGCTTTCGAAATATCCCAAATATCACAATTTCGAGGCCTGAGCCATATTTTCGAGCCAAATTCTGGCTCTCTGCACGTATTCGTTGTTTGAAATTACGACTTTTTTATACCCATCATATGCCAAGTCCGAAATTCGGCGTTTGGTCACATTTGTCCCAATCCCCCCAGCAATTTTCAAAATATCCCAAACATCCCAATTTCGAGGCCTGAACCATATTTTGGAGCCAAATTCAGGCTCTCTGCACGTATTCGCAGTTTGAAATTACGACTTTTCATACCCAATATATGCCAAGTACTGAAAGCGGCGTTTGGTCACATTTGTCCCAAACCCCCCTGCAGTTTTCAAAATATCCCAAACATCCCAATTTCGAGGCTTGAGCAATATTTTGTAGCCAAATTCTGGCTCTATGCACGTATTCGCAGCTTGAAAATACGACTTCTTATTCCCAACATGGGCCAATTCCTGAAAGCGGCAGTGAGTGATATTTTGAACAAACTCCCCTGCAGCTTTCGAAATATCCCAAATATCCCAATTTCGAGGCCTGAGCCATTTTTTGGAGCCAAATTCTGCCTCTCTGCACGTATTCGCAGTATGAAAATACGACTTTTTATACCCAACATATGCGAAGTACTGAAAGCGGCTTTTGGTCACATTTGGCCCAAACCTCCCTGCAGTTTTCAAAATATCCCAAACATCTCAATTTCGTGGCCTGATCCATATTTTGAAGCCAAATTCTGGGTCTCTGCACGTATTTGCAGTTAGAAATTGCGACTTATTATACCCAACATATGCCAAGTACTGAAAGCGGCATTGAGTCACATTTTGCACAAACTCCCCTGCAGTTTTCCAAATATCCCAAATATTCCAATTTCGAGGCCTGAGCCATATTTTCGAGCCAAATTCTGGCTCTCTGTACGTATTCGTTGTTTGAAATTACGACTTTTTTATACCCAACATATGGCAAGTACTAAAAGCGGCGTTTGGTCACATTTGTCCCAATCCCCCAAGCAATTTTCAAAATATCTCAAACATCCCAATTTCGAGGCATGAGCCATATTTTTGAGCCATATTCTGACTCTCTGCACGTATTCGCAGTTTGAAATTACGACTTTTTTATACTCAACATATGCCAAGTACTGAAAGCGGCGTTTGGTCATATTTGTCCCAAACTCCCCTGCAGTTTTCAAAATATCCCAAACTTTCCAATTTCCAGGCCTGAGTCATATTTTGGAGCCAAATTCAAGCTCTCTGCACGTATTCGCAGTTTGAAATTACGACTTTTTATACCCAATATATGCCAAGTACTGAAAGCGGCGTTTGGTCATATTTGTCCCAAACTCCCCTGCAGTTTTCAAAATATCCCAAACTTCCCAATTGCGAGGCCTGGGCCATATTTTGGAGCCAAATTCAGGCTCTCTGCACGTATTCGCAGTTTGAATTTACGACTTTTTATACCCAACATATGCCAAGTACTGAAAGCGGCGTTTGGTCATATTTGTCACAAACTCCCCTGCAGTTTTCAAAATATCCTAAAAATTTCAATTTCGAGGCCTGACCCATATTTTGGAGCCAAATTCAGGCTCTCTGCACGTATTCGCAGTTTGAAATTACGACTTTTCATGCCCAACATATGCGAAGTACTGAAAGTGGCGTTTGGTCACATTTGTCCAACACCTCCCTGCAGTTATCTAAATATCCCAAACACCCCAATTTCGAGGCCTGAGACATATTTTGGAGCAAAATTCAGGCTCTCTGCACGTATTCGCAGGTGGAAATTACGACTTTTTTATACCCAACATATGCCAACTACTGAAAGCGGCATTTGGTCACATTTGTCCCAATCCCCAATGCAATTTTCAAAATATCACAAACATCCCAATTTCGAGGCCTGAGCCATATTTTGGAGCCAAATTCTGGCTCTCTGCACGTATTCGCAGTTTGAAATTGCGACTTAATATACCCAACATATATGCCAAGTACTGAAAGCGGCAATGAGTCACATTTTGCACAAACTCCCCTGCAGTTTTCGAAATATCTTAAATATTCCAATTTCGACGCCTGACCCATATTTTCGAGCCAAATTATGGCTCTCTGCACGTATTCGTTGTTTGAAATTGCGACTTTTTTTATACCCAACATATGGCAAGTACTAAAAGTGGCGTTTGGTCACATTTGTCCCAAACCCCCCAGCAATTTTCAAAATATCCCAAACATCCCAATTTCGAGGCATGAGCCATATTTTGGAGCCAAATTCTGGCTCTCTGCATGTATTCGCAGTTTGAAATTACGAATTTTTTATACCCAACATATGCCAATTACTGAATTAGCGTTTGGTCATATTTGTCCTAAACTCCCCTGCAGTTTTCAAAATATCCCAAACTTCCCAATTTCGAGGCCTGAGTCATATTTTGGAGCCAAATTCTGGCTCTCTGCAAGTATTCACAGTTTGAAATTACGACTTTTTATACCCAACATATGTTAAGACCTGAAAGTGGCAGTGTGTGACATTTAGCACAAACTCCCATACAGTTTTCAAAATATCCCAAATATCCAAATTTCATGGCCTGAGCCATATTTTGGAGCCAAATTCAGGCTTTCTGCACGTATTCGCAGTTTGAAATTACGACTTTTCATACCCAATATATGCCAAGTACTGAAAGCGGCATTTGGTCACATTTGTCCCAAACCCCCCCCCTGCAGTTTTCAAAATATCCCAAACATCCCAATTTCGAGGCCTGAGCCATATTTTGGAGCCAAATTCTGGCTCTATGCACGTATTCGCAGTTTGAAAATACAACTTTTTATTCCCAACATATGCCAATTCCTGAAAGCGGCAGTGGGTGATATTTTGCACAAACTCCCCTGCAGCTTTCGAAATATCCCAAATATCCCAATTTCGAGGCCTGAGCCATATTTTGGAGCCAAATTCTGCCTCTCTGCACGTATTCGCAGTATGAAATTACGACTTTTTATACCCAACATATGCGAAGTACTGAAAGCGGCTTTTGGTCAAATTTGGCCCAAACCTCCCTGCAGTTTTCAAAATATCCCAAACATCCCAATTTCGAGGCCTGAGCCATATTTTGGAGCCAAATTCTGGCTCTATGCACGTATTCGCAGTTTGAAAATACAACTTTTTATTCCCAACATATGCCAATTCCTGAAAGCGGCAGTGAGTGATATTTTGCACAAACTCCCCTGTAGTTTTCGAAATATCCAAAATATTCCAATTTCGAGGCCTTAGCCATATTTTCGAGCCAAATTCTGGCTCTCTGCACGTTTTCGTTGTTTGAAATTACGACTTTTTTTATACCGAACATATGGCAAGTAGTAAAAGCGGCGTTTGGTCACATTTGTCCCAATCCCCCCAGCAATTTTCGAAATATCCCAAACATCCCAATTTCGAGGCATGAGCCATATTTTGGAGCCAAATTCTGGCTCTCTGCACGTATTCGCAGTTTGAAATTACGACTTTTTTATACCCAACATATGCCAAGTACTGAAAGCGGCGTTTGGTCATATTTGTCCCAAACGCCCCTGCAGTTTTCAAAATATCCCAAATATCATAATTTCGAGGCCTGAGCCATATTTTGGTGCCAAATTCTGCCTCTCTGCACGTATTCGCAGTTTGAAATTACGACTTTTTATACCCAACATATGTTAAGACCTGAAAGCGGCAGTGTGTGACATTTTGCACAAACTCCCCTGCAGTTTTCAAAATATCCCAAAAAATCCCAATTTCGAGGCCTGAGCCATATTTTGGAGCCAAATTCAGGCTCTCTGCACGTATTCGCAGTTTGAAATTACGACTTTTCATGCCCAACATATGCCAAGTACTAAATGCGGCGTTTGGTAACATTTTTCCAAAACACCCCTGCAGTTTTCAAAATATCCCAAACATCCCAATTTCGAGGCCTGAGCCATATTTTGGAGCCAAATTCTGGCTCTCTGCACGTATTCGTTGCTTGAAATTACGACTTTTTTATACCCAACATATGCTAAGTACTAATAGCGGCGTTTGGTCACATTTGTCCTAATTCCCCCAGCAATTTTCAAAATATCCCAAACATCCCAATTTCGAGGCCTGAGCCATATTTTGGAGCTAAATGCTGGCTCTCTGCACGTATTCGCAGTTTGAAATTACGACTTTTTTATACCCAACATATGCCAAGTACTGAAAGCGGCGTTTGGTCATATTTGTCCCAAACTCCCCTGCAGTTTTCAAAATATCCCAAACATCCCAATTTTCAGGCCTGAGTCATATTTTAGAGCCAATTTCAGGCTCTCTGCACGTATTCGCAGTTTAAATTACGACTTTTTATACCCAACAAATGCCAAGTACTGAAAGCGGCGTTTGGTCATATTTGTCCCAAACTCCCCTGCAGTTTTCAAAATATCCCAAACATCTTAATTTCGAGGCCTGAGTCATTTTTTGGAGCCAAATTCTGGCTCTCTGCACGTATTTGCAGTTTGAAATTACGACTTTTTATACCCAACATATGTTAAGACCTAAAAGCGGCAGTGTGTGACATTTTGCACAAACTCCCATACAATTTTCAAAATATCCCAAATATCCAAATTTCAAGGCCTGAGACATATTTTGGAGCAAAATTCCGGCTCTCTGCACGTATTCTCAGTTTGAAATTACGACTTTTTTATACCCAACATATGCCAAGTACTGAAAGCGGCGTTTGGTCACATTTGTCCCAATCCTCCCCTGCAATTTTCAAAATGTAACAAACATCCCAATATCGAGGCCTGAGCCATATTTTAGAGCAAAATTCTGGCTCTCTGCACGTATTTTCAGTTTGAAATTACGACTTTTTATACCCAACATATGCCAAGTACTGAAAGCGGCGTTTGGTCACATTTGTCCCACACCTCCCTGCAGTTATCAAAATATCCCAAACACCCCAATTTCGAGGCCTGAGACATATTTTGGAGCAAAATTCAGGCTCTCTGCACGTATTCGCAGTTTGAAATTACGACTTTTTATACCCAACATATGCCAAGTACTGAAAGCGCCGTTTGGTCATATTTGTCCCAAACTCCCCTGTAGTTTTCTAAATATCCCAAACTTCCCAATTTCGAGGCCTGAGTCATATTTTGGAGCCAAATTCTTGCTCTCTGCACGTATTCGCAGTTTGAAATTACGACTTTTTATACCCAACATATGTTAAGAACTGAAAGCGGCAGTGAGTGACATTTTGCACAAACTCCCCTACAGTTTTCAAAATATCCCAAATATCCAAATTTCGAGGCCTGAGCCATATTTTCAAGCCAAATTCATGCTCTCTGCACGTATTCGCAGTTTGAAATTACGACTTTTCATGCCCAACATATGCCAAGTACTGAATGCGGCGTTTGGTCACATTTGTCAAAAACCCCCTTGCAGTTTTCAAAATATCTCAAACATCCCATTTTCGAGGCCTGAGCCATATTTTGGAGCCAAATTCTGGCTCTATGCACGTATTCGCAGTTTGAAATTACGACTTTTTATTCCCAACATGTGCCAAGTCCTGAAAGCGGCAGTGAGTGATATTTTGCACAAACTTCCCTGCAGCTTTCGAAATATCCCACATATCCCAATTTCGAGGCCTGAGCCATATTTTCGAGCCAAATTCTGGCTGTCTGGACGTATTCGTTGTTTGAAATTGAGACTTTTTTATACCCAACATATGCCAAGTACTAAAAGCGGCGTTTGGTCATATTTGTCCCAATCCCCCCAGCAATTTTCAAAATATCCCAAACATCCCAATTTCGAGGCCTGAGCCATATTTTGGAGCCAAATTCTGGCTCTCTGCACGTATTCGCAGTTTGAAATTACGACTTTTTATACCCAACATATGTTAAGACCTATAAGCGGCAGTGTGTGACATTTTGCACAAACTCCCCTGCAGTTTTCAAAATATCCCAAATATCCTATTTTCGAGGCCTGAGCCATATTTTGGAGCCAAATTCAGGCTCTCTGCACGTATTCGCAGTTTGAAATTATGAATTTTCATACCCAACAAATGCCAAGTACTGAATGAGGCGTTTGGTCATAATTGTCCCAATCCCCCCTGCAGTTTTCAAAATATCCCAAACATCACAATTTCGAGGCCTGAGCCATATTTTGGAGCCAAATTCTGGCTCTATGCACGTATTCGCAGTTTGATATTACGACTTTTTTATACCCAACATATGCCAAGTACTGAAAGCGGCGTTTGGTCATATTTGTCCCAAACTCCCCAGCAGTTGTCAAAATATCCCAAACATCCCAATTTCGAGGCCTGAGCCATATTTTGGAGCCAAATTCAGGCTCTCTGCACGTATTCGCTGTTTGAAATTACGACCTTTTATACCCAACATATGCCAAGTACTGAAAGCGGCGTTTGGTCATATTTGTCCCAAACTCCCCAGCAGTTTTCAAAATATCCCAAACATCCAAATTTCGAGGCCTGAGCCATATTTTGGAGCCAAATTCAGGCTCTCTGCACGTATTCGCAGTTTGAAATTACGACTTTTCATACCCAATATATGCCAAGTACTGAAAGCGGCGTTTGGTCACATTTGTCCCAAACCCCCTGCAGTTTTCAAAATATCCCAAACATCCCAATTTCGAGGCTTGAGCCATATTTTGTAGCCAAATTCTGGCTCTATGCACGTATTCGCAGCTTGAAAATACGACTTCTTATTCCCAACATGTGACAATTCCTGAAAGCGGCAGTGAGTGATATTTTGTACAAACTCCCCTGCAGCTTTCGAAATATCCCAAATATCCCAATTTCGAGGCCTGAGCCATTTTTGGAGCCAAATTCTGCCTCTCTGCACGTATTCGCAGTATGAAAATACGACTTTTTATACCCAACATATGCGAAGTACTGAAAGCGGCTTTTGGTCACATTTGGCCCAAACCTCCCTGCAGTTTTCAAAATATCCCAAACATCCCAATTTCGAGGCCTGAGCTATAATTTGGAGCCAAATTCAGGCTCTCTGCACGTATTCGCAGTTTGAATTTACGACTTTTTATACCCAACATATGCCAAGTACTGAAAGCGGCGTTTGGTCATATTTGTCACAAACTCCCTTGCAGTTTTCAAAATATCCCAAACATCTCAATTTCGAGGCCTGATCCATATTTTGGAGCCAAATTCTGGGTCTCTGCACGTATTTGCAGTTTGAAATTGCGACTTATTATACCCAACATATGCAAAGTACTGAAAGCGGCATTGAGTCACATTTTGCACAAACTCCCCTGCAGTTTCCCAAATATCCCAAATATTCCAATTTCGAGGCCTGAGCCATTTTTTCGAGCCAAATTCTGGCTCTCTGCACGTATTCGTTGTTTGAAATTACGACTTTTTTTATACCCAACATATGGCAAGTACTAAAAGCGGCGTTTGGTCACATTTGTCCCAATCCCCCTAGCAATTTTCAAAATATCCCAAACATCCCAATTTCGAGGCATGAGCCATATTTTGGAGCCAAATTCTGACTCTCTGCACGTATTCGCAGTTTGAAATTACGACTTTTTTATACCCAACATATGCCAAGTACTGAAAGCAGCGTTTGGTCATATTTGTCCCAAACCTCCCTGCAGTTTTCAAAATATCCCAAACATCCCAATACCGAGGCCGGAGCCATATTTTGGAGTAAAATTCTGGCTCTCTGCACGTATTCGCATTTTGATATTACGACTTTTTATACCCAACATATGCCAATTCCTGAAAGCGGCAGTGAGTCACATTTTGCACAAACTCCCCTGCAGTTTTCAAAATTTCCCAAATATCCCAATTTCGAGGCCTGAGCCATATTTTGGAGCCAAATTCTGGCTCTCTGCACGTATTCGCAGTTTGAAATTACTACTTTTTATACCCAACATATGCCAATTCCTGAAAGCGGCAGCGAGTTATATTTTGCACAAACTCCCCTACAGTTTTCGAAATATCCCAAATATCCCAATTTCAAGGCCTGAGCCATATTTTGAAGCCAAATTCTGGCTCTCTGCACGTATTCTCAGTTTGAAATTGCGAATTTTTTATACCCAACCTATGCCAGGTACTGAAAGCGGCGTTTGGTCACATTTGTCCAAAACCTCCCTGCAGTTTTCAAAATATCCCAAATATCCCAATTTCGAGGCCTGAGCCATATTTTGGAGCCAAATTCTGGCTCTCTGCACGTATTCGCAGTTTGATATTACGACTTTTTATACCCAACATGTCAAGTACTGGACGTGGCAGTGAGTCACATCTTGCACAAACTCCTCTGCAGTTTTCAAAAAATCTTAGACATCCCAATTTCGAGGCATGGGCCATATTTTCGAGCCAAATTCTGGCTCTCTGCACGTATTCGCAGTTTGAAATTACGATTTTTTTATACCCAACATATGCCAAGTACTGAAAGTGGCGTTTGGTCACATTTGTCCAAAACCTCCCTGCAGTTTTCAAAATATCCCAAATATCCCAATTTCGAGGCCTGAGCCATATTTTGGAGCCAAATTCTGGCTCTCTGCACGTATTCGCAGTTTGAAAATACGAATTTTTTATACCCAACATATGCGAAGTACTGAAAGCTGCGTTTGGTCACATTTGTCCTAAACCTCCCTGCAGTTTTCAAAATATCCCAAATGTCCCAATTTCGAGGCCTGAGCCATATTTTGGAGCCAAATTCTGGCTCTCTGCACGTATTCGCAGTTTGATATTACGACTTGTTATACCCAACATATGTCAAGTACTGGACGTGGCAGTGAGTCACATTTTGCACAAACTCCTCTGCAGTTTTCAAAAAATCTCAAACATCCCTTTTCGAGGCATGGGCCATATTTTGGAGCCAAATTCTGGCTCTCAGCACGTATTCGCAGTTTGAAATTACGATTTTTTTATACCCAACATATGCAAAGTACTGAATGTGGCGTTTGGTCACATTAGTTCCAAACCTCCCTGCAATTTTAAAAATATCCCAAACATCCCAATATCGAGGCCTCAGCCATATTTTGGAGCCAAATTCTGGCTCTCTGCACGTATTCGCAGTTTGAAATTGCGACTTTTTATACCCAACATATGCCAAGTACTGAAAGTGGCGTTTGGACACATTTCTCCCAATCCATCCTTCGTGCAGTTTTCAAAATATCCGAAACTTCCCAATATCGAGGCCTGAGCCATATTTTGGAGCCAAATTCTGGCTCTCTGCACGTATTCGCATTTTGAAATTACGACTTATTATACCCAACATATGCCAAGTACAGAAAGCGGCAATGAGTCATATTTTGCACAAACTCCTCTGCAGTTTTCAAAAAATCTCAAACATCTCAATTTCGAGGCATGGGCCATATTTTGGAGCCAAATTCATGCTCTCTACAAGTATTTGCAGTTTGAAATTACGACTTTTTATACCCAACATATGCCAAGTACTGAAAGCGGCGTTGAGTCACATTTTGCACAAACTCCCCTGCAGTTTTCAAAATATCCCAAACTTCCCAATTTCGAGGCCTGAACCATATTATGGAGCCAAATTCTGGCTCTCTGCACGTATTCGCAGTGTGAAATTACTATTTTTTTAATACCCAACATATGCGAAGTACTGAATGTGGCGTTTGGTCACATTTGTCCGAAACCTCCCTGCAATTTTCAAAATATCCCAAACATCCCAATATCGATGACTGAGATAAATATTTCAGCTAAATTCTGGCTCTCTGCACGTATTCGCAGTTTGATATTACAACTTTTTATACTCAACATATGCCCAGTATTGAAAGCGGCAGTGAGTCACATTTTGCACAAACTCCCCTGCAGTTTTCATAATATCCCAAACTTCCCAATTTTTAGGCCTGAACCATATTTTGGAGCTAAATTTTGGCTCTCTGCACGTATTCGCAGTGTGAAATTGCGACTTTTTTATACCCAACATATGCGAAGTACTGAAAGCGGCGTTTGGTCACATTTGTCCCAAACCTCCCTGCAGTTTTCAAAATATCCCAAACATCCCAATACCGAGGCCTGAGCCATATTTTGGAGTAAAATTCTGGCTCTCTGTACGTATTCGCAGTTTGATATTACGACTTTTTATACCCAACATATGTCAAGTACTGGACTTGGCAGTGAGTCACATTTTGCACAAACTCCTCTGCAGTATTCAAAATATCCCAAACATCCCAATTTCGAGGCCTGAGCCATATTTTGGAGCCAAATTCTGGCTCTCTGCACGTATTCGCAGTTTGAAATTACGATTTTTTTATACCCAACATATGCGAAGTACTGAATATGGCGTTTGGTCACATTTGTCCCAAACCTCCCTGCAATTTTCAAAATATCCCAAACATCCCAATATCGAGGCCTGAGCTATATTTTGGAGCCAAATTCTGGCTCTCTCCACGTATTCGCAGTTTGATATTATGACTTTCTATACCCAACATATGCCAAGTACTGAAAGCGGAAGTGAGTATCATTTTGCACAAACTCCCCTGCAGTTTTTAAAATATCCCAAACTTCCCAATTTCTAGGCCTGAACCATATTTTGGAGCTAAATTCTGGCTCTCTGCACGTATTCGCAGTTTGAAATTACTAATTTTTATACACAACATATGCCAATTCCTGAAAGCGGCAGTTAGTCAAATTTTGCACAAACTCCCCTACAGTTTTCGAAATATCCCAATTATCCCAATTTCGAGGCCTGAGCCATATTTTGGAGCCAAAATCTAGCTCTCTGCACGTATTCGCAGTTTGAAATTGCGAATTTTTTATACCCAACATATGCCAAGTACTGAAAGCGGCGTTTGGTCACATTTGTCCCAAACCTCACTGCAGTTTTCAAAATATCCTACATATACCAATTTCGAGGCCTGAGCCATATTTTGGAGCCAAATTCTGGCTCTCTGCACGTATTCGCAGTTTGATATTACGACTTTTTATACCCAACATATGCCCAGAATTGAAAGCGGCAGCGAGTCACATTTTGCACAAACTCCTCTGCAGTTTTCAAAATATCCCAAACTTCCCAATTTCCAGGCCTGAACCATATTTTGGAGCTAAATTCTGGCTCTCTGCAGGTATTCGCAGTTTGATATTACGAATTTTTATACTCAACATATGCCAATTCCTGAAAGCGGCAGTGAGTCACATTTTGCACCAACTCCCCTGAAGTTTTGAAAATATCCCAAATATCCCAATTTTGAGGCCTGAACCATATTTTGGAGCCAAATTCTGGCTCTCTGCACGTATTCGCAGTTTGAAATTACAACTTTTTATACCCAACATATGCCAATTCCTGAAAACGGCAGTGAGTCATATTTTGCACAAACTCCCCTACAGTTTTCGAAATATCCCAAATATCCCAATTTCAAGGCCTGAGCCATATTTTGGAGCCAAATTCTGGCTCTCTGCACGTATTCTCAGTTTGATATTACGACTTTTTATACCCAACATATGTTAAGTACTGGACGTGGCAGTGAGTCACATTTTGCACAAACTCCTCTGCAGTTTTCAAAATATCCCAAACATCCCAATTTCGAGGCCTTAGCCATATTTTGGAGCCAAATTCTGGCTCTCTGCACGTATTCGTAGTTTGAAATTACGATTTTTTTATACCCAACATATTCGAAGTACTGAATGTGGCGTTTGGTCACATTTGTCCCACACCTACCTGCAGTTTTCAAAATATCCCAAACATCCCAATTTCGAGGCATGAACCATATTTTGGAGCCAAATTCAGGCTCTCTGCACGTATTCGCAGTTTGAAATTACTACTTTTTATACCCAAAATATGCCAATTCCTGAAAGCGGCAGTGAGTCACATTTTGCACAAACTCCCCTGCAGTTTTCAAAATGTCCCAAATATATCAATTTCGAGGCCTGAGCCATATTTTGGAGCCAAATTCTGGCTCTCTGCACGTATTCGCAGTTTGATATTATGACTTTTTATACCCAACATATGCCAAGTACTGAAAGTGGCGTTTGGTCACATTTGTCCCACACCTACCTGCAGTTTTCAAGATATCCCAAACTTCCCAATTTCGAGGCCTGAACCATATTTTGGAGCTAAATTCTGGCTCTTTGCACGTTTTTGCTGTTTGAAATTACCACTTTTTTTACCCAACACATGCAAAGTACTGAAAGCGGCAGTGAGTCACATTTCGTACAAACTCCCCTGTAGTTTTCGAAATATTCCAAATACCCCAATTTTGATGCCTGAGCCATATTTTGGAGCCAAATTCTGGCTCTCTGCACGTTTTCGCAGTTTGAAATTACCACTTTTTTATACCCAACATATGCAAAGTACTGAAAGCGGCAGTGAGTCGCATTTCGAACAAACTCCCCTGCAGTTTTCGAAATATCCCAAATATCCCAATTTCGAGGCTTGAGCAATATTTTGGAGCCAAATTCTGGCTCTCTGCACGTATTCGCAGTTTGAAATTACGACTTTTTTATGCCCAACATATGCCAAGTACTGAATGCGGCGTTTGGTCACATTTGTCCCAAACCGTCCCTGCAGTTTTCAAAATATCCCAAACATCCCAATTTCGAGGCCTGAGCAATATTTTGGAGCCAAATTTTTGCTCTATACACGTATTCGCGGTTTGAAATTACGACATTTTATACCCAACATATGCCAAGTCCTGAAAGTGGCAGTGAGTCACATTTCGCACAAACTCCCCTGCAGTTTTCGAAATAATCCAAATACCCCAATTTTGAGGCCTGAGCCATATTTTGGAGCCAAATTCTGGCTCTCTGCATGTTTTCGCAGTTTGAAATTACCACTTTTTTATACCCAACATATGCAAAGTACTGAAAGCGGCGTTTGGTCACATTTGTTTCAAACCCCCTGCAGTTTTCGAAATATCCCAAACATCATAAATTCGAGGCCTTAGCCATATTTTGGAGCCAAATTCTGGCTCTCTGCACGTATTCGCAGTTTGAAATTACGACTTTTTTTTACCCAACATATACCAAGTACTGAAAGCGGCTTTTGGTCACATTTGTCGCAAACCCCCCTGCAGTTTTCAAAATATCCTAAACATCCCAATTTCGAGGCCTGAGCCATATTTTGGCGCCAAATTCTGGCTCTATGCACGTATTCGCAGTTTGAAATTACGACATTTTATACCCAACATATGCCAAGTCTTGAAAGCGGCAGTGAGTCTTATTTTGCACAAACTCCCCTGGAGTTTTCGAAATATCCCAAATATCCCAATTTCGAGGTCAGAGCTATATTTTAGAGCCAAATTCTGGCTCTCTGCACGTATTCGCAGTTTGAAATTACGATTTTTTAATACCCAACATATGCCAAGTACTGAAAGCGGCGTTTAGTCACATTTGTCCCAAACCCCCCCCTGCAGTTTTCAAAATGTCCAAAACATCCCAATTTCGAGGCCTTAGCCATATTTTGGAGCCAAATTCTGGCTCTCTGCACGTATTCGCAGTTTGAAAATACGATTTTTTTATCCCCAAAATATGCCAAGTACTGAAAGCGGCGTTTGGTTACATTTGTCCCTAACCTCCCTGCAGTTTTCAAAATATCCCAAACATCACAATATCTAGGCCTGAGACATATTTTGAAGCCAAATTCTGGCTCTCTGCACGTATTCGCAGTATGATATTACGATTTTTATACCCAACATATGCCAAGTACTGAAAGCGGCAGTGAGTCACATTTCGCACAAATTTCCCTGCAGTTTTCGAAATATCCCAAATATCCCAAGTTCGAGGCCTGAGCCCTATTTTGGAGCCAAATTCTGGCTCTCTGCACGTATTCACAGTTTGAAATTACGAATTCTTTATACCCAACATATGCCAAGTACTGAAAGCGGCGTTTGGTTACATTTGTCCCAAACCTCCCTGCAGTTTTCAAAATATCCCAAACATCACAATATCGAGGCCTGAGCCATATTTTGGACGTATGCCATATCTCTGCACGTATTCGCACTTTGATATTACAATTTTTATACCCAACATATGCCAAGTACTGAAAGCGGCGTTTGGTAACATTTGTCCCAAACCCCCCCTGCAGTTTTCAAAATATCCCAAACATCCCAATTTCGAGGCCTGAGCCATATTTTGGAGCCAAATTCTGGCTCTCTTCACGAATTCGCAGTTTGAAATTACGAATTTATATACCCAACATATGCCAAGTACTGAGAGTGGCGTTTCGTCACATTTGTCCCAAACCTCCCTGCAGTCTTCGAAATATCCCAAACATCCCAATTTCGAGGCCTGAGCCATATTTTAGAGCCAAATTCTGGCTCTATGCACGTATTCGCGGTTTGAAATTACGACATTTTATACCCAACATATGCCAAGTCCTGAAAGAGGCAGTGAGTCACATTTCGCACAAACTCCCCTGCAGTTTTCGAAATATCCCATACATCCCAATTTGGAGGCCTGAGCCATATTTTGTAGCCAAGCTCTGGCTCTCTGCACGTATTCGCAGTTTGAAATTACGACTTTTTTATGCCCAACATATGCCAAGTACTGAGAGCAACGTTTGGTCACATTTGTCCCAAACCCCCCCTGCAATTTTCAAAATATCCCAAACATCCCAATTTCGAGGCCTGAGCAATATTTTGGAGCCAAATTCTGGCTCTCTGCACGCATTCGCAGTTTGATATTTCGATTTTTATACCTAACATATGCCAAGTCTTGAAAGCGGCAGTGAGTCACATTTCGCACAAACTCCCCTGCAGTTTTCGAAATATCCCAAATATCCCAATTTCGAGGCCTGAGCAATATTTTGGAGCCAAATTCTGGCTCTCTGCACGTATTCGAAGTTTGAAATTACGACTTTTTATACCCAACATATGCCAAGTACTGAAAGCGGCTTTTGGTTACATTTGTCCCAAACCTCCCTGCAGTTTTCAAAATATCCAAAACATCCCAATTTCGAGGCCTGAGCCATATTTTGGAGCCAAATTCTGGCTCTATGCACGTATTCGCTGTTTGAAATTACGACATTTTATACCCAACATATACCAAGTCATGAAAGCAGCAGTGAGTCACATTTCGCACAAACTCCCCTAAAGTTTTCGAAATATCCCAAATATCCCAATTTTGAGGCCTGAGCCATATTTTGGAGCCAAATTCTGGCTCTCTGCACATATTCGCAATTTGAATTTACGACTTTTTATACCCAACATATGCCAAGTACTGAAAGCGGCAGTGAGTCACATTTTGCTCAAACTCCCCTGCAGTTTTTAAAATATCCCAAACATCCCACTTTCGTGGCCGGAGCTATATTTTCGAGCCAAAATCAAGCTCTCTGCACATATTCGCAGTTTGAAATTCCGATTTTTATACCCAACATATGCCAAGTACTGAAAGCGGCAGTGAGTCACATTTCGCACAAACTCCCCTTGAGTTTTCGAAATATCCCAAATATCCCAATTTCGAGGCCTGAGCCATATTTTGCAGCCATATTCTGGCTCTCTGCACGTATTCGCAGTTTGAAATTAAGACTTTTTTATACCCAACATATGCCAAGTACTGAAAGCGGCGTTTGGTCACATTTGTCCCAAACCTCCCTGCAGTTTTCAAAATATCCCAAACATCACAATATCGAGGCCTGAGCCATATTTTGGACGTATGCCATATCTCTGCACGTATTCGCACTTTGATATTACAATTTTTATACCCAACATATGCCAAGTACTGAAAGCGGCGTTTGGTAACATTTGTCCCAAACCCCCCCTGCAGTTTTCAAAATATCCCAAACATCCCAATTTCGAGGCCTGAGCCATATTTTGGAGCCAAATTCTGGCTCTATGCACGTATTCGCGGTTTGAAATTACGACATTTTATAACCAACATATGCCAAGTCCAAAAAGCGGCAGTGAGTCAAATTTCGCACAAACTCCCCTGCAGTTTTCGAAATTTCCTAAATATCCCAATTTTGAGGCCTGAGACATATTTTGGAGCCAAATTCTGGCTCTTTGCACGTATTCGAAGTTTGAAATTACGACTTTTTATACCCAACATATGCCATGTACTGAAATTGGCGTTTGGTCACATTTGTCCCAAACCTCCCTGCAGTTTTCAAAATACACCAAACATCCCAATTTCGAGACATGAGCCATATTTTGGAGGCAAATTCTGGCTCTCTTCACGAATTCGCAGTTTGAAATTACGAATTTATATACCCAACATATGCCAAGTACTGAGAGTGGCCTTTCGTCACATTTGTCCCAAACCTCCCTGCAGTTTTCGAAATATCCCAAACATCCCAATTTCGAGGCCTGAGCCATATTTTAGAGCCAAATTCTGGCTCTATGCACGTATTCGCGGTTTGAAATTACGACATTTTATACCCAACATATGCCAAGTCCTGAAAGAGGCAGTGAGTCACATTTCGCACAAACTCCCCTGCAGTTTTCGAAATATCCCAAATATCCCAATTTCGAGGCCTGAGCAATATTTTGGAGCCAAATTCTGGCTCTCTGCACGTATTCGAAGTTTGAAATTACGACTTTTTATACCCAACATATGCCAAGTACTGAAAGCGGCTTTTGGTTACATTTGTCCCAAACCTCCCTGCAGTTTTCAAAATATCCAAAACATCCCAATTTCGAGGCCTGAGCCATATTTTGGAGACAAATTCTGGCTCTATGCACGTATTCGCTGTTTGAAATTACGACATTTTATACCCAACATATGCCAAGTCATGAAAGCAGCAGTGAGTCACATTTCGCACAAACTCCCCTGCAGTTTTCGAAATATCCCAAATATCCCAATTTTGAGGCCTGAGCCATATTTTGGAGCCAAATTCTGGCTCTCTGCACGTATTCGCAATTTGAATTTACGACTTTTTATACCCAACATATGCCAAGTACTGAAAGCGGCAGTGAGTCACATTTTGCTCAAACTCCCCTGCAGTTTTTAAAATATCCCAAACATCCCACTTTCGTGGCCGGAGCTATATTTTCGAGCCAAAATCAAGCTCTCTGCACATATTCGCAGTTTGAAATTCCGATTTTTATACCTAACATATGCCAAGTACTGAAAGCGGCAGTGAGTCACATTTCGCACAAACTCCCCTTGAGTTTTCGAAATATCCCAAATATCCCAATTTCGAGGCCTGAGCCATATTTTGCAGCCATATTCTGGCTCTCTGCACGTATTCGCAGTTTGAAATTAAGACTTTTTTATACCCAACATATGCCAAGTACTGAAAGCGGCGTTTGGTCACATTTGTCCCTAACCCCCCTGCAGTTTTCAAAATATCCCAAACATCCCAATTCGAGGCCTTAGCCATATTTTGGAGCCAAATTCTGGCTCTATGCACGTATTCGCGGTTTGAAATTACGACATTTTATACCCAACATATGCCAAGTACTGAAAGTGGCAGTGAGTCACATTTCGCACAAACTCCCCTGCAGTTTTCGAAATATCCCAAATATATAAATTTCGAGGCCTGAGCCATATTTTGGAGCCAAATTCTGGCTCTCTGCACGTATTCGCAGTATGAAATTCCGATATTTTTATACCCAGCATATGCCAAGTACTGAAAGCGGCGTTTGGTTACATTTGTCCAAAACCCCTCTGCAGCTTTCAAAATATCCCAAGCATCACAATATCGAGGCCTGAGCAATATTTTGGAGCCAAATTCTGGCTCTCTGCACGTATTCGCAGTTTGATATTACGATTTTTATACCCAACATATGCCAAGTACTGAAATTGGCAGTGAGTCACATTTTGCACAAACTCCCCTGCAGTTTTCGAAATATCCCAATCATCCCAATTTCGAGGCGTGAGCCATATTTTCGAGCCAAACTCAGGCTCTCTGCACGTATTCGAAGTTTGAAATTACGACTTTTTTATACCCAATATATGCCAAGTACTGATAGCGGCGTTTGGTAACATTTGTCCCAAACCCCCCCTGCAGTTTTCAAAAAATCCAAAACATCCCAATTACGAGGCCTGAGCCATATTTTGGAGCCAAATTCTGGCTCTATGCACGTATTCGCGGTTTGAAATTACGACATTTTATACCCAACATATGCCAAGTCCTGAAAGCGGCAATGAGTCACATTTCGCACAAACTCCCCTGCCGTTTTCGAAATATCCCAAATATCCCAATTTCAAGGCCAGTGCAATATTTTGGAGCCAAATTCTGGCTCTCTTCACGTATTCGCAGTTTGAAATTTCGAATTTATATACCCAACATATGCCAAGTACTGAAAGTGGCGTTTCGTCACATTTGTCCCAAACCTCCCTGCAGTTTTCGAAATATCCCAAACATCCCAATTTCGAGGACTGAGCCATATTTTAGAGCCAAATTCTGGCTCTATGCACGTATTCGCGGTTTGAAATTACGACATTTTATACCCAACATATGCCAAGTCCTGAAAGAGGCAGTGAGTCACATTTCGCACAAACTCCCCTGCAGTTTTCGAAATATCCCATACATCCCAATTTGGAGGCCTGAGCCATATTTTGTAGCCAAGCTCTGGCTCTCTGCACGTATTCGCAGTTTGAAATTACGACTTTTTTATGCCCAACATATGCCAAGTACTGAGAGCAACGTTTGGTCACATTTGTCCCAAACCCCCCCGCAATTTTCAAAATATCCCAAACATCCCAATTTCGAGGCCTGAGCAATATTTTGGAGCCAAATTCTGGCTCTCTGCACGCATTCGCAGTTTGATATTTCGATTTTTATACCTAACATATGCCAAGTCTTGAAGCGGCAGTGACTCACATTTCGCACAAACTCCCCTGCAGTTTTCGAAATATCCAAAATATCCCAATTTCGAGGCCTGAGCAATATTTTGGAGCCAAATTCTGGCTCTCTGCACGTATTCGATGTCTGAAATTACGACTTTTTATACCCAACATATGCCAAGTACTGAAAGCGGCTTTTGGTTACATTTGTCCCAAACCTCCCTGCAGTTTTCAAAATATCCAAAACATCCCAATTTCGAGGCCTGAGCCATATTTTGGAGCCAAATTCTGGCTCTATGCACGTATTCGCGGTTTGAAATTACGACATTTTATACCCAACATATGTCAAGTCCTGAAAGCAGCAGTGAGTCACATTTCGCACAAACTCCCCTGCAGTTTTCGAAATATCCCAAATATCCCAATTTTGAGGCCTGAGCCATATTTTGGAGCCATATTCTGGCTCTCTGCACGTATTCGCAGTTTGAAATTAAGACTTTTTTATACCCAACATATGCCAAGTACTGAAAGCGGCGTTTGGTCACATTTGTCCCAAACCCCCCCTGCAGTTTTCAAAATATCCCAAACGTCCCAATTCGAGGCCTTAGCCATATTTTGGAGCCAAATTCTGGCTCTATGCACGTATTCGCGGTTTGAAATTACGACATTTTATACCCAACATATGCCAAGTACTGAAAGTGGCAGTGAGTCACATTTCGCACAAACTCCCCTGCAGTTTTCGAAATATCCCAAATATATAAATTTCGAGGCCTGAGCCATATTTTGGAGCCAAATTCTGGCTCTCTGCACGTATTCGCACTTTGAAATTACGACTTTTTTATACCCAACTTATGCCAAGTACTGATAGCGGCGTTTGGTAACATTTGTCCCAAACCCCCCCTGCTGTTTTCAAAAAATCCCAAACATCCCAATTCCGAGGCCTGAGCCATATTTTGGAGCCAAATTCTGGCTCTATGCACGTATTCGCGGTTTGAAATTACGACATTTTATACCCAACATATGCCAAGTCCTGAAAGCGGCAGTGAGTCACATTTCGCACAAACTCCCCTCCAGTTTTCGAAATATCCCAAATATCCCAATTTTGAGGCCTGAGCCATATTTTGGAGCCAAATTCTGTCTCTCTGCACGTATTCGAAGATGAAATTACGACTTTTATACCCAACATATGCCAAGTACTGAAAGTGGCGTTTGGTGACATTTGTCCCACACCTACCTGCAGTTTTCAAAATATCCCAAACATCCCAATTTCGAGGCATGAGCCATATTTTGGAGCCAAATTCTGGCTCTCTGCATGTATTCGCAGTTTGAAATTACGAATTTATATACCCAACATATGCCAAGTCCTGAGAGCGGCAGTGAGTCACATTTCGCACAAACTCCCCTGCAGTTTTCGAAATATCCCTAATATCCCAATTTTGAGGCCTGAGCCATATTTTGGAGCCAAATTCTGGCTCTCTGCACGTATTCGCAATTTGAAATTAGGACTTTTTATACCCAACATATGCCAAGTACTGAAAGTGGCAGTGAGTCACATTTTGCTCAAACTCCCCTGCAGTTTTCAAAATATCCCAAACATCCCACTTTCGAGGCCGGAGCCATATTTTGGAGCCAAATTCTGGCTCTATGCACGTATTCGCAGTTTGAAATTACGACTTTTTATACTTAACACATGCCATGTCCTGAAAGCGGCAGTGAGTCAAACTTTGCACAAACTCCCTTACATTTTTCGAAATATCCCAAATATCCCAATTTCGAGGCCTGAGCCATATTTTGGAGCAAAATTCTGGCTCTCTGCACGTATTCTCAGTTTGAAAATACGATTTTTTTATACCCAAAATATGCCAAGTACTGAAAGCGGCGTTTGGTTACATTTGTCCCTAACCTCCCTGCAGTTTTCAAAATATCCCAAACATCACAATATCGAGGCCTGAGACATATTTTGAAGCCAAATTCTGGCTCTCTGCACGTATTCGCAGTTTGATATTACGATTTTTATACCCAACATATGCCAAGTACTGAAAGCGGCAGTGAGTCACATTTCGCACAAATTTCCCTGCAGTTTTCGAAATATCCCAAATATCCCAAGTTCGAGGCCTGAGCCCTATTTTGGAGCCAAATTCTGGCTCTCTGCACGTATTCACAGTTTGAAATTACGAATTCTTTATACCCAACATATGCCAAGTACTGAAAGCGGCGTTTGGTTACATTTGTCCCAAACCTCCCTGCAGTTTTCAAAATATCCCAAACATCACAATATCGAGGCCTGAGCCATATTTTGGACGTATGCCATATCTCTGCACGTATTCGCAGTTTGATATTACAATTTTTATACCCAACATATGCCAAGTACTGAAAGCGGCGTTTGGTAACATTTGTCCCAAACCCCCCCTGCAGTTTTCAAAATATCCCAAACATCCCAATTTCGATTCCTTAGCCATATTTTGGAGCCAAATTCTGGCTCTATGCACGTATTCGCGGTTTGAAATTACGACATTTTATACCCAACATATGCCATGTACTGAAATTGGCGTTTGGTCCCATTTGTCACAAACCTCCCTGCAGTTTTCAAAATATACTAAACATCCCAATTTCGAGACATGAGCCATATTTTGGAGGCAAATTCTGGCTCTCTTCACGTATTCGCAGTTTGAAATTACGATATTATATACCCAACATATGCCAAGTACTGAAAGTGGCGTTTCGTCACATTTGTCCCAAACCCCCCCTGCAATTTTCAAAATATACCAAATATCGCAATTTCGAGGCCTGAGCCATATTTTGGAGCCAAATTCTGGCTCTCTGCACGTATTCGCACTTTGAAATTACGTCTTTTTTATACCCAACTTATGCCAAGTACTGAAAGCAGCGTTTGGTTACATTTGTCCCAAACCTCCCTGCAGTTTTCAAAATATCCCAAATATCACAATATCGAGGCCTGAGTCATATTTTGGAGCCAAATTCTGGCTCTCTGAACGTATTCGCGGTTTGAAATTACGATATTTTATACCCAACATATGCCAAGTCCTGAAAGCGGCAGTGAGTCACATTTTGCACAAACTCCCCTGCAGTTTTCTAAATATCTAAAATATCCCAATTTCGAGGCCTGAACAATATTTTGGAGCCAAATTCTAGCTTTCTGCTCATATTCGCAGTTTGAAATTACGTCTTTTTTATGCCCAACATATGCCAAGTACTGAAAGCGGCGATGGGTCACATTTGTCCCAAACCCCCCTTGCAGTTTTCAAAATATCTCAAACATCCCAATTTTGAGGCCTGAGCAATATTTTGGAGCCAAATTCTGGCTCTATGCACGTATTCGCGGTTTAAAATTACGATATTTTATACCCAACATATGCCATCTCCTGAAAGCGGCAGTGAGTCACATTTTGCACAAACTCCCCTGCAGTGTTCGAAATATCCCAAACATCCCAATTTCGAGGCCTGAGAAAAAATATTTTGGAGCCAAATTTTGGCTCTCTGCACGTATTCGCAGTTTGAAATTTCCACTTTTTTAAACCCAACATATGCCAAGTACTGAAAGCGGCGTTTGGTTGCATTTGTCCCAAACCTCACAGCAGTTTTCAAAATATCCCAAACATCACAATATCGAGGCCTGAGCTATATTTTGGAGCCAAATTCTGGCACTCTGCACATATTCGAAGTTTGAAGTTACGACTTTTTATATCCAACATATTCCAAGTACTGAAAGTGGCATTTGGTCACATTTGTCCCAAACCTCCCTGCAGTTTTCAAAATATCCCAAACATCTCAATTTCGAGGCCTGAGCCATATTTTAGAGCCAAATTCTGGCTCTATGCACGTATTCGCGGTTTGAAATTACGATATTTTATACCCAACATATGCCAAGTCCTGAAAGCGGCAGTGAGTCACATTTTGCACAAACTCCCCTGCAGTTTTCTAAATATCTAAAATATCCCAATTTCGAGGCCTGAACAATATTTTGGAGCCAAATTCTAGCTTTCTGCTCATATTCGCAGTTTGAAATTACGACTTTTTTATGCCCAACATATGCCAAGTACTGAAAGCGGCGATGGGTCACATTTGTCCCAAACCCCCCTTGCAGTTTTCAAAATATCTCAAACATCCCAATTTTGAGGCCTGAGCAATATTTTGGAGCCAAATTCTGGCTCTATGCACGTATTCGCGGTTTAAAATTACGATATTTTATACCCAACATATGCCAAGTCCTGAAAGCGGCAGTGAGTCACATTTTGCTCAAACTCACCTGCAGTTTTCGAAATATCCAAAAAATATCAAAATTTTGAGGCCTGAGCCATATTTTGGAGCCAAATTTTGGCTCTCTGCACGTATTCGCAGTTTGAAATTTCCACTTTTTTAAACCCAACATATGCCAAGTACTGAAAGCGGCGTTTGGTTGCATTTGTCCCAAACCTCACAGCAGTTTTCAAAATATCCCAAACATCACAATATCGAGGCCTGAGCCATATTTTGGAGCCAAATACTGGCTCTCTGCACGTATTCGCAGTTTGATATTACGATTTTTATACCCAACATATGCCAAGTACTGAAAGCGGCAGTGAGTCACATTTTGCACAAACTCCCCTGCAGTGTTCGAAATATCCCAAACATCCCAATTTCGAGGCCTGAGAAAAAATATTTTGGAGCCAAACTCTGGCTCTCTGCACGTATTTGCAGTTTGAAATTACGCCTTTTTTATACCCAATATATGCCAAGTACTGAAAGCGGAGTTTGGTCACATTTGTCCCAAACCCCCCCCTGCAGTTTTCAAAATATCTCAAACATCCCAATTTCGAGGCCTGACCCATATTTTGGAGCCAAATTCTGGCTCTATGCACGTATTCGCGGTTTGAAATTACGACATTTTATACCCAACATATGCCATCTCCTGAAAGCGGCAGTGAGTCACATTTTGCACAAACTCCCCTGCAGTGTTCGAAATATCCCAAACATCCCAATTTCGAGGCCTGAGAAAAAATATTTTGGAGCCAAATTTTGGCTCTCTGCACGTATTCGCAGTTTAAAATTTCCACTTTTTTAAACCCAACATATGCCAAGTACTGAAAGCGGCGTTTGGTTGCATTTGTCCCAAACCTCACAGCCGTTTTCAAAATATCCCAAACGTCACAATATCGAGGCCTGAGCTATATTTTGGAGCCAAATTCTGGCACTCTGCACATATTCGAAGTTTGAAGTTACGACTTTTTATATCCAACATATTCCAAGTACTGAAAGTGGCATTTGGTCACATTTGTCCCAAACCTCCCTGCAGTTTTCAAAATATCCCAAACATCCCAATTTCGAGGCATGAGCCATATTTTGGAGCCAAATTCTGGCTCTCTGCACGTATTCGCAGTTTGAAATTACGAATTTATATACCCAACATATGCCAAGTACTGAAAGCGCCGTTTCGTCACATTTGTCCCAAACCTCCCTGCAGTTTTCAAAATATCCCAAACATCCCAATTTCGAGGCCTGAGCCATATTTTAGAGCCAAATTCTGGCTCTATGCACGCTTTCGCGGTTTGAAATTACGATATATTATACCCAACATATGCCAAGTCCTGAAAGAGGCAGTGAGTCACATTTCGCACAAACTCCCCTGCAGTTTTCTAAATATCCCAAATATCCCAATTTCGAGGCCTGAACAATATTTTGGAGCCAAATTGTAGCTTTCTGCAAGTATTCGTAGTTTGAAATTACGACTTTTTTATGCCCAACATATGCTAAGTACTGAAAGCGGCGTTTGGTCACATTTTTCCCAAACACCCCCCCCCCCTGCAGTTTTCAAAATATCTCAAACATCCCAATTTCGAGGCCTGAGCATTATTTTGGAGCCAAATTCTGGCTCTATGCACGTATTCGCGGTTTGAAATTACGATATTTTATACCCAACATATGCCATCTCCTGAAAGCGGCAGTGAGTCACATTTTGCACAAACTCGCCTGCAGTTTTCTAAATATCCCAAATATCCCAATTTCGAGGCCTGAACAATATTTTGGAGCCAAATTCTAGCTTTCTGCACGTATTCGCAGTTTGAAATAACGACTTTTTTAAGCCCAACCTATGCTAAGTACTGAAAGCGGCTTTGGTCACATTTGTC
Source organism: Procambarus clarkii (assembly GCF_040958095.1). Lineage (NCBI taxonomy): Eukaryota > Metazoa > Arthropoda > Malacostraca > Decapoda > Cambaridae > Procambarus > Procambarus clarkii. The sequence goes on from NC_091159.1 coordinate 4,066,045, forward strand.
CCAATCCCCCTTGCAGTTTTCAAAATATCCCAAACATCTCAATTTCGAGGCCTGAGCCATATTTTGGAGCAAAATTTTGGCTCTCTGCACGTATTCGATGTTTGAAATTACGACTTTTTATACCCATCATATGCCAAGTACTGAAAGTGGCATTTGGTCACATTTGTCCCAAACCTCCCTGCAGTTTTCAAAATATCCCAAACATCCCAATTTCGAGGCCTGAGCCATATTTTAGAGCCAAATTCTGGCTCTATGCACGTTTTCGCGGTTTGAAATTACGATGTATTATACCTAACATATGCCAAGTCCTGAAAGCGGCAGTGAGTCACATTTTGCACAAACTCCTCTGCAGTTTTCTAAATATCCCAAATATCCCAATTTCGAGGCCTGAACAATATTTTGGAGCCAAATTCTAGCTTTCTGCACGTATTCGCAGTTTGAAATTACGACTTTTTTATGCCCAACATATGCTAAGTACTGAAAGCGGCGTTTGGTCACATTTGTCTCAATCCCCCCTGCAGTTTTCAAAATATCCCAAACATCCCAATTTCGAGGCCTGAGCAATATTTTGGAGCCAAATTCTGGCTCTCTGCACGTATTCGCAGTTTGAAATTACGACTTTTTTATGCCCAACATATGCTAAGTACTGAAAACAGCGTTTGGTCACATTTGTCCCAAACACCCCCCCCCCCCTTGCAGTTTTCAAAATATCTCTAACATCCCAATTTCGAGGCCTGAGCAATATTTTGGAGCCAAATTCTGGCTCTATGAACGTATTCGCGGTTTGAAATTACGATATTTTATACCCAACATATGCCATCTCATGAAAGCGGCTGTGAGTCACATTTCGCACAAACTCGCCTGCAGTTTTCTAAATATCCCAAATATCCCAATTTCGAGGCCTGAACAATATTTTGGAGCCAAATTCTGGCTCTCTGCACGTATTCGAAGTTTGAAATTACGACTTTTTATACCCATCATATGCCAAGTACTGAAAGTGGCATTTGGTCACATTTGTCCCAAACCTTCCTGCAGTTTTCAAAATATCCCAAACATCCCAATTTCGAGGCCTGAGCCATATTTTGGAGCCAAATTCTGGCTCTATGCACGTATTCGCGGTTTGAAATTACGATATTTTATACCCAACATATGCCAAGTCCTGAAAGAGGCAGTGAGTCACATTTTGCACAAACTCCACTGCAGTTTTCTAAATATCCAAAATATCCTAATTTCGAGGCCTGAACAATATTTTGGAGCCAAATTCTAGCTTTCTGCACGTATTCGCAGTTTGAAATTACGACTTTTTTATGCCCAACATATGCTATGTACTGAAAGCGGCGTTTTGTCACATTTGTTCCAAACCCCCCCCCCCTCCCCTGCAGTTTTCAAAATATCTCAAACATCCCAATTTCAAGGCCTGAGCAATATTTTGGAGCCAAATTCTGGCTCTATGCACGTATTCGCGGTTTGAAATTACGATATTTTATACCCAACATATGCCATCTCCTGAAAGCGGCAGTGAGTCACATTTTGCACAAACTCGCGTGCAGTTTTCTAAATATCCCAAAATATCCCAATTTCGAGGCCTGAACAATATTTTGGAGCCAAATTCTAGCTTTCTGCACGTATTCGCAGTTTGAAATTACGACTTTTTTATTCCCAACATATGCTAAGTACTGAAAGCGGCTTTGGTCACATTTGTCCCAATCCCCCTTGCAGTTTTCAAAATATCCCAAACATCTCAATTTCGAGGCCTGAGCCATATTTTGGAGCAAAATTCTGGCTCTTTGCACGTATTCGCGGTTTGAAATTACGACATTTTATACCCAACATATGCCAAGTACTGAACGCGGCGTTTGGTCACATTTGTCCAAACCCCCACCCCCCCTGCAGTTCTCAAAATATCTCAAACATCCCAATTTCGAGGCCTGAGCAATATTTTGGAGCCAACTTCTGGCTCTCTGCACGTATTCGCGGTTTAAAATTACGACATTTTATACCCAACATATGCCAAGTCCTGAAAGCGGCAGTGAGTCACATTTCGCACAAACTCACCTGCAGTTTTCTAAATATCCCAAATATCCCATTTCGAGGCCTGAACAATATTTTGGAGCCAAATTCTAGCTTTCTGCTCATATACGCAGTTTGAAATTACGACTTTTTTATGCCCAACATATGCCAAGTACTGAAAGCGGCGTTTGGTCACATTTGTCCCAAACCCCCCTTGCAGTTTTCAAAATATCTCAAACATCCCAATTTCGAGGCCTGAGCAATATTTTGGAGCCAACTTCTGGCTCTATGCACGTATTCGCGGTTTAAAATTACGACATTTTATACCCAACATATGCCAAGTCCTGAAAGCTGCAGTGAGTCACATTTCGCACAAACTCACCTGCAGTTTTTGAAATATCCAAAATATCAAAATTTTGAGGCCTGAGCCATATTTTGGAGCCAAATTCTGGCACTCTGCACGTATTTGAAGTTTGAAGTTACGACTTTTTATATCCAACCTATGCCAAGTACTGAAAGTGGCATTTGGTCACATTTGTTCCAAACCTCCCTGCAGTTTTCAAAATATCCCAAACATCCCAATTTCGAGGCATGAGCCATATTTTGGAGCAAAATTCTGGCTCTCTGCACGTATTCGCGGTTTGAAATTACGATATTTTATACCCAACATATGCCAAGTCCTGAAAGCGGCAGTGAGTCACATTTTGCACAAACTCCACTGCAGTTTTCTAAATATCCCAAATATCCCAATTTCGAGGCCTGAACAATATTTTGGAGCCAAATTCTAGCTTTCTGCTCATATACGCAGTTTGAAATTACGACTTTTTTATGCCCAACATATGCCAAGTACTGAAAGCGGCGTTTGGTCACATTTGTCCCAAACCCCCCTTGCAGTTTTCAAAATATCTCAAACATCCCAATTTCGAGGCCTGAGCAATATTTTGGAGCCAAATTCTGGCTCTATGCACGTATTCGCGGTTTAAAATTACGACATTTTATACCCAACATATGCCAAATCCTGAAAGCGGCAGTGATTCACATTTCGCACAAACTCCCCGGCAGTTTTCAAAATATCCCAAATATCCCAATTTTGAGGCCTGAGCTATATTTTGGAGCCAAATTCTGGCTCTCTGCACGTATTCGAAGTTTGAAATTACGAATTTTTATACCCATCATATGCCAAGTACTGAAAGTGGCATTTGGTCACATTTGTCCCAAACCTCCCTGCAGTTTTCAAAATATCCCAAACATCCCAATTTCGAGGCCTGAACCATATTTTGGAGCCAAATTCTGGCTCTATGCACGTTTTCGCGGTTTGAAATTACGATATATTATACCCAACATATGCCAAGTCCTGAAAGCGGCAGTGAATCACATTTTCCACAAACTCCCCTGCAGTTTTCTAAATATCCCAAATATCCCAATTTCGATGCCTGAACAATATTTTGGAGCCAAATTCTATCTTTCTGCACGTATTCGCAGTTTGAAATTACGACTTTTTTATGCCCAACATATGCTAAGTACTGAAAGCCGCGTTTGGTCACATTTGTCTCAATCCCCCCTGCAGTTTTCAAAATATCCCAAACATCCCAATTTCGAGGCCTGAGCAATATTTTGGAGCCAAATTCTGGCTCTCTGCACGTATTCGCAGTTTGAAATTACGACTTTTTTATGCCCAACATATGCTAAGTACTGAAAGCAGCGTTTGGTCACATTTGTCCCAACCCCCCCCCCCCCTGCAGTTTTCAAAATGTCTCAAACATCCCAATTTCGAGGCCTGAGCAATATTTTGGAGCCAAATTCTGGCTCTATGCACGTATTCGTGGTTTAAAATTACGACATTTTATACCCAACATATGCCAAGTCCTGAAAGCGGCAGTGAGTCACATTTTGCACAAACTCCCCTGCAGTTTTCTAAATATCCCAAATATCCCAATTTCGAGGCCTGAACAATATTTTGGAGCCAAATTCTAGCTTTCTGCACGTATTCACAGTTTGAAATTACGACTTTTTTATGCCCAACATATGCTAAGTACTGAAAGCGGCTTTGGTCACATTTGTCCCAATCCCCCTTGCAGTTTTCAAAATATCCCAAACAGCTCAATTTCGAGGCCTGAGCCATATTTTGGAGCAAAATTCTGGCTCTATGCACGTATTCGCGGTTTGAAATTACGACATTTTATACCCAACATATGCCAAGTCCTGAAAGCGGCAGTGATTCACATTTCGCACAAACTCGCCGGCAGTTTTCGAAATATCCCAAATATCCCAATTTTGAGGCCTGAGCTATATTTTGGAGCCAAATTCTGGCTCTCTGCACGTATTCCAAGTTTGAAATTACGACTTTTTATACCCATCATATGCCAAGTACTGAAAGTGGCATTTGGTCACATTTGTCCGAAACCTCCCTGCAGTTTTCAAAATATCCCAAACATCCCAATTTCGAGGCCTGAGCCATATTTTGGAGCCAAATTCTGGCACTATGCACGTATTCGCGGTTTGAAATTACGATATTTTAAACCCAACATATGCCAAGTCCTGAAAGCGGCAGTGAGTCACATTTTGCACAAACTCCCCTGCAGTTTTCTAAATATCCAAAACATCCCAATTTCGAGGCCTGAACAATATTTTGGAGCCAAATTCCATCTTTCTGCTCATATTCACAGTTTGAAATTACGACTTTTTTATACCCAATATATGCCAAGTACTGAAAGCGGAGTTTGGTCACATTTGTCCCAAACCCCCCCCCCCCTGGAGTTTTCAAAATATCTCAAACATCCCAATTTCGAGGCCTGACCCATATTTTGGAGCCAAATTCTGGCTCTATGCACGTATTCGCGGTTTGAAATTACGACATTTTATACCCAACATATGCCAAGTCCTGTAAGCGGCAGTGAGTCACATTTCGCACAAACTCCCCTGCAGTTTTCGAAATATCCCAAATATCCCAATTTTGAGGCCTGAGCTATATTTTGGAGCCAAATTCTGGCACTCTGCACGTATTCGAAGTTTGAAGTTACGACTTTTTATATCCAACATTTGCCAAGTACTGAAAGTGGCATTTGGTCACATTTGTCCCAAACCTCCCTGCAGTTTTCAAAATATCCCAAACATCCCAATTTCGAGGCATGAGCCATATTTTGGAGCCAAATTCTGGCTCTCTGCACGTATTCGCAGTTTGAAATTACGAATTTATATACCCAACATATGCCAAGTACTAAAAGCAACGTTTCGTCACATTTGTCCCAAACCTCCCTGCAGTTTTCAAAATATCCCAAACATCCCAATTTCGAGGCCTGAGCCATATTTTGGAGCCAAATTCTGGCTCTATGCACGTTTTCGCGGTTTGAAATTACGATATATTATACCCAACATATGCCAAGTCCTGAAAGCGACAGTGAGTCACATTTCGCACAAACTCCCCTGCAGTTTTCTAAATATCCCAAATATCCCAATTTCGAGGCCTGAACAATATTTTGGAGCCAAATTCTAGCTTTCTGCACGTATTCGCAGTTTGAAATTACGACTTTTTTATGCAAAACATATGCTAAGTTTTGAAAGCGGCTTTGGTCACATTTGTCCCAATCCCCCTTGCAGTTTTCAAAATATCCCAAACATCTCAATTTCGAGGCCTGAGCCATATTTTGGAGCAAAATTCTGGCTCTATGCACGTATTCGCGGTTTGAAATTACGACATTTTATACCCAACATATGCCAAGTCCTGAAAGCGGCAGTGATTCACATTTCGCACAAACTCCCCTGCAGTTTTCGAAATATCCCAAATATCCCAATTTTGAGGCCTGAGCTAAATTTTGGAGCCAAATTCTGGCTCTCTGCACGTATTCGAAGTTTGAAATTACGACTTTTTATACCCATCATAAGCCAAGTACTGAAAGTGGCATTTGGTCACATTTGCCCAAACCTCCCTGCAGTTTTCAAAATATCCCAAACATCCCAATTTCGAGGCCTGAGCCATATTTTGGAGCCAAATTCTGGCTCTATGCACGTATTCGCAGTTTGAAATTACGATATTTTATACCAAACATATGCCAAGTCCTGAAAGCGGCAGTGAGTCACATTTTGCACAAACTCCACTGCAGTTTTCTAAATATCCAAAATATCCCAATTTCGAGGCCTGAACAATATTATGGAGCCAAATTCTAGCTTTCTGCTCATATACGCAGTTTGAAATTTCGACTTTTTTATGCCCAACATATGCCAAGTACTGAAAGCGGCGTTTGGTCACATTTGTCCCAAACCCCGCTTGCAGTTTTCAAAATATCTCAAACATCCCAATTTCGAGGCCTGAGCAATATTTTGGAGCCAAATTCTGGCTCTATGCACGTATTCGCGGTTTGAAATTACGATATTTTATACCCAACATATGCCAAGTACTGAAAGCGGCGTTTGGTCACATTTGTCTCAATCCCCCCTGCAGTTTTCAAAATATCCCAAACATCCCAATTTCGAGGCCTGAGCAATATTTTGGAGCCAAATTCTGGCTCTCTGCACGTATTCGCAGTTTGAAATTACGACTTTTTTATGCCCAACATATGCTAAGTACTGAAAGCAGCGTTTGGTCACATTTGTCCCAAACACCCCCCCCCTCCCCTTGCAGTTTTCAAAATATCTCAAACATCCCAATTTCGAGGCCTGAGCAATATTTTGGAGCCAAATTCTGGCTTTATGCACGTATTCGCGGTTTGAAATTACGATATTTTATACCCAACATATGACATCTCCTGAAAGCGGCAGAGAGTCACATTTAGCACAAACTCGCCTGCAGTTTTCTAAATATCCCAAATATCCCAATTTCGAGGCCTGAACAATATTTTGGAGCCAAATTCTAGCTTCCTGCACATATTCGCAGTTTGAAATTACGACTTTTTTATGCCCAACATATGCCAAGTACTGAAAGTGGCGTTTGGTAACCATTTGTCCCAAACCCCCCCTTGCAGTTTTCAAAATATCTCAAACATCCCAATTTCGAGGCCTGAGCAATATTTTGGAGCCAAATTCTGGCTCTATGCACGTATTCGCGGTTTAAAATAACGACATTTTATACCCAACATATGCCAAGTCGTGAAAGCGGCAGTGATTCACATTTCGCACAAACTCCCCCGGCAGTTTTCTAAATATCCCAAATATCCCAATTTCGAGGCCTGAACAATATTTTGGAGCCAAATTCTAGCTTTCTGCTCATATACGCAGTTTGAAATTACGACTTTTTTATGCCCAACATATGCCAAGTACTGAAAGCGGCGTTTGGTCACATTTGTCCCAAACCCCCCTTGCAGTTTTCAAAATATCTCAAACATCCCAATTTCGAGGCCTGAGCAATATTTTGGAGCCAAATTCTGGCTCTATGCACGTATTCGCGGTTTAAAATTACGACATTTTATACCCAACATATGCCAAATCCTGAAAGCGGCAGTGATTCACATTTCGCACAAACTCCCCGGCAGTTTTCAAAATATCCCAAATATCCCAATTTTGAGGCCTGAGCTATATTTTGGAGCCAAATTCTGGCTCTCTGCACATATTCGAAGTTTGAAATTACGACTTTTTATACCCATCATATGCCAAGTACTGAAAGTGGCATTTGGTCACATTTGTCCCAAACCTCCCTGCAGTTTTCAAAATATCCCAAACATCCCAATTTCGAGGCCTGAACCATATTTTGGAGCCAAATTCTGGCTCTATGCACGTTTTCGCGGTTTGAAATTACGATATATTATACCCAACATATGCCAAGTCCTGAAAGCGGCAGTGAATCACATTTTCCACAAACTCCCCTGCAGTTTTCTAAATATCCCAAATATCCCAATTTCGAGGCCTGAACAATATTTTGGAGCCAAATTCTATCTTTCTGCACGTATTCGCAGTTTGAAATTACGACTTTTTTATGCCCAACATATGCTAAGTACTGAAAGCGGCGTTTGGTCACATTTGTCTCAATCCCCCCTGCAGTTTTCAAAATATCCCAAACATCCCAATTTCGAGGCCTGAGCAATATTTTGGAGCCAAATTCTGGCTCTCTGCACGTATTCGCAGTTTGAAATTACGACTTTTTTATGCCCAACATATGCTAAGTACTGAAAGCAGCGTTTGGTCACATTTGTCCCAAACCCCCCCCCCCCCTGCAGTTTTCAAAATGTCTCAAACATCCCAATTTCGAGGCCTGAGCAATATTTTGGAGCCAAATTCTGGCTCTATGCACGTATTCGTGGTTTAAAATTACGACATTTTATACCCAACATATGCCAAGTCCTGAAAGCGGCAGTGAGTCACATTTTGCACAAACTCCCCTGCAGTTTTCTAAATATCCCAAATATCCCAATTTCGAGGCCTGAACAATATTTTGGAGCCAAATTCTAGCTTTCTGCACGTATTCACAGTTTGAAATTACGACTTTTTTATGCCCAACATATGCTAAGTACTGAAAGCGGCTTTGGTCACATTTGTCCCAATCCCCCTTGCAGTTTTCAAAATATCCCAAACAGCTCAATTTCGAGGCCTGAGCCATATTTTGGAGCAAAATTCTGGCTCTATGCACGTATTCGCGGTTTGAAATTACGACATTTTATACCCAACATATGCCAAGTCCTGAAAGCGGCAGTGATTCACATTTCGCACAAACTCGCCGGCAGTTTTCGAAATATCCCAAATATCCCAATTTTGAGGCCTGAGCTATATTTTGGAGCCAAATTCTGGCTCTCTGCACGTATTCCAAGTTTGAAATTACGACTTTTTATACCCATCATATGCCAAGTACTGAAAGTGGCATTTGGTCACATTTGTCCGAAACCTCCCTGCAGTTTTCAAAATATCCCAAACATCCCAATTTCGAGGCCTGAGCCATATTTTGGAGCCAAATTCTGGCACTATGCACGTATTCGCGGTTTGAAATTACGATATTTTATACCCAACATATGCCAAGTCCTGAAAGCGGCAGTGAGTCACAAATTTGCACAAACTCCCCTGCAGTTTTCTAAATATCCAAAACATCCCAATTTCGAGGCCTGAACAATATTTTGGAGCCAAATTCCATCTTTCTGCTCATATTCACAGTTTGAAATTACGACTTTTTTATACCCAATATATGCCAAGTACTGAAAGCGGAGTTTGGTCACATTTGTCCCAAACCCCCCCCCCCCTGGAGTTTTCAAAATATCTCAAACATCCCAATTTCGAGGCCTGACCCATATTTTGGAGCCAAATTCTGGCTCTATGCACGTATTCGCGGTTTGAAATTACGACATTTTATACCCAACATATGCCAAGTCCTGTAAGCGGCAGTGAGTCACATTTCGCACAAACTCCCCTGCAGTTTTCGAAATATCCCAAATATCCCAATTTTGAGGCCTGAGCTATATTTTGGAGCCAAATTCTGGCACTCTGCACGTATTCGAAGTTTGAAGTTACGACTTTTTATATCCAACATTTGCCAAGTACTGAAAGTGGCATTTGGTCACATTTGTCCCAAACCTCCCTGCAGTTTTCAAAATATCCCAAACATCCCAATTTCGAGGCATGAGCCATATTTTGGAGCCAAATTCTGGCTCTCTGCACGTATTCGCAGTTTGAAATTACGAATTTATATACCCAACATATGCCAAGTACTAAAAGCAACATTTCGTCACATTTGTCCCAAACCTCCCTGCAGTTTTCAAAATATCCCAAACATCCCAATTTCGAGGCCTGAGCCATATTTTGGAGCCAAATTCTGGCTCTATGCACGTTTTCGCGGTTTGAAATTACGATATATTATACCCAACATATGCCAAGTCCTGAAAGCGACAGTGAGTCACATTTCGCACAAACTCCCCTGCAGTTTTCTAAATATCCCAAATATCCCAATTTCGAGGCCTGAACAATATTTTGGAGCCAAATTCTAGCTTTCTCCACGTATTCGCAGTTTGAAATTACGACTTTTTTATGCAAAACATATGCTAAGTTTTGAAAGCGGCTTTGGTCACATTTGTCCCAATCCCCCTTGCAGTTTTCAAAATATCCCAAACATCTCAATTTCGAGGCCTGAGCCATATTTTGGAGCAAAATTCTGGCTCTATGCACGTATTCGCGGTTTGAAATTACGACATTTTATACCCAACATATGCCAAGTCCTGAAAGCGGCAGTGATTCACATTTCGCACAAACTCCCCTGCAGTTTTCGAAATATCCCAAATATCCCAATTTTGAGGCCTGAGCTAAATTTTGGAGCCAAATTCTGGCTCTCTGCACGTATTCGAAGTTTGAAATTACGACTTTTTATACCCATCATATGCCAAGTACTGAAAGTGGCATTTGGTCACATTTGCCCAAACCTCCCTGCAGTTTTCAAAATATCCCAAACATCCCAATTTCGAGGCCTGAGCCATATTTTGGAGCCAAATTCTGGCTCTATGCACGTATTCGCAGTTTGAAATTACGATATTTTATACCAAACATATGCCAAGTCCTGAAAGCGGCAGTGAGTCACATTTTGCACAAACTCCACTGCAGTTTTCTAAATATCCAAAATATCCCAATTTCGAGGCCTGAACAATATTATGGAGCCAAATTCTAGCTTTCTGCTCATATACGCAGTTTGAAATTACGACTTTTTTATGCCCAACATATGCCAAGTACTGAAAGCGGCGTTTGGTCACATTTGTCCCAAACCCCGCTTGCAGTTTTCAAAATATCTCAAACATCCCAATTTCGAGGCCTGAGCAATATTTTGGAGCCAAATTCTGGCTCTATGCACGTATTCGCGGTTTGAAATTACGATATTTTATACCCAACATATGCCAAGTACTGAAAGCGGCGTTTGGTCACATTTGTCTCAATCCCCCCTGCAGTTTTCAAAATATCCCAAACATCCCAATTTCGAGGCCTGAGCAATATTTTGGAGCCAAATTCTGGCTCTCTGCACGTATTCGCAGTTTGAAATTACGACTTTTTTATGCCCAACATATGCTAAGTACTGAAAGCAGCGTTTGGTCACATTTGTCCCAAACACCCCCCCCCCTTGCAGTTTTCAAAATATCTCAAACATCCCAATTTCGAGGCCTGAGCAATATTTTGGAGCCAAATTCTGGCTTTATGCACGTATTCGCGGTTTGAAATTACGATATTTTATACCCAACATATGACATCTCCTGAAAGCGGCAGAGAGTCACATTTAGCACAAACTCGCCTGCAGTTTTCTAAATATCCCAAATATCCCAATTTCGAGGCCTGAACAATATTTTGGAACCAAATTCTAGCTTCCTGCACATATTCGCAGTTTGAAATTACGACTTTTTTATGCCCAACATATGCCAAGTACTGAAAGTGGCGTTTGGTAACCATTTGTCCCAAACCCCCCCTTGCAGTTTTCAAAATATCTCAAACATCCCAATTTCGAGGCCTGAGCAATATTTTGGAGCCAAATTCTGGCTCTATGCACGTATTCGCGGTTTAAAATTACGACATTTTATACCCAACATATGCCAAGTCGTGAAAGCGGCAGTGATTCACATTTCGCACAAACTCCCCCGGCAGTTTTCGAAATATCCCAAATATCCCAATTTTGAGGCCTGAGCTATATTTTGGAGCCAAATTCTGGCTCTCTGCACGTATTCGAAGTTTGAAATTACGACTTTTTATACCCATCATATGCCAAGTACTGAAAGTGGCATTTGGTCACATTTGTCCCAAACCTCCCTGCAGTTTTCAAAATATCCAAAACATCCCAATTTCGAGGCCTGAGCAATATTTTGGAGCCAAATTCTGGCTCTATGCACGTATTCGCGGTTTAAAATTACGACATTTTATACCCAACATATGCCAAGTCGTGAAAGCGGCAGTGATTCACATTTCGCACAAACTCCCCCGGCAGTTTTCGAAATATCCCAAATATCCCAATTTTGAGGCCTGAGCTATATTTTGGAGCCAAATTCTGGCTCTCTGCACGTATTCGAAGTTTGAAATTACGACTTTTTATACCCATCATATGCCAAGTACTGAAAGTGGCATTTGGTCACATTTGTCCCAAACCTCCCTGCAGTTTTCAAAATATCCCAAACATCCCAATTTCGAGGCCTGAGCCATATTTTGGAGCCAAATTCTGGCTCTATGCACGTATTCGCGGTTTGAAATTACGAGATTTTATACCCAACATATGCCAAGTCCTGAAAGCGGCAGTGAGTCACATTTTGCACAAACTCCCCTGCAGTTTTCTAAATATCCAAAATATCCCAATTTCGAGGCCTGAACAATATTTTGGAGCCAAATTCTAGCTTTCTGCACGTATTCGCAGTTTGAAATTACGATTTTTTTATGCCCAACATACGCTAAGTACTGAAAGCGGCGTTTGATCACATTTGTCCCAAACCCCCCCCCCCCCCCCCTCCCCTGCAGTTTTCAAAATATCTCAAACATCCCAATTTCGAGGCCTGAGCAATATTTTGGAGCCAAATTCTGGCTCTATGCACGTATTCGCGGTTTGAAATTACGATATTTTATACCCAACATATGCCATCTCCTGAAAGCGGCAGTGAGTCACATTTTGCTCAAACTCGCCTGCAGTTTTCTAAATATCCCAAATATCCCAATTTTGAGGCCTGAGCTATATTTTGGAGCCAAATTCTGGCTCTCTGCACGTATTCGAAGTTTGAAATTATGAATTTTTATACCCATCATATGCCAAGTACTGAAAGTGGCATTTGGTCACATTTGTCCCAAACCTCCTTGCAGTTTTCAAAATATCCCAAACATCCGAATTTCGAGGCCTGAGCCATATTTTGGAGCCAAATTCTGGCTCTATGCACGTATTCGCGGTTTGAAATTACGATATTTTATACCAAACATATGCCAATTCCTGAAAGCGGCAGTGAGTCACATTTTGCACAAACTCCACTGCAGTTTTCTAAATATCCAAAATATCCCAATTTCGAGGCCTGAACAATATTTTGGAGCCAAATTCTAGTTTCTGCTCATATACGCAGTTTGAAATTACGACTTTTTTATGCCCAACATATGCCAAGTACTGAAAGCGGCGTTTGGTCACATTTGTCCCAAACCCCCCTTGCAGTTTTCAAAATATCTCAAACATCCCAATTTCGAGGCCTGAGCAATATTTTGGAGCCAACTTCAGGCTCTATGCACGTTTTCGCGGTTTGAAATTACGATATATTATACCCAACATATGCCAAGTACTGAAAGCGGCGTTTGGTCACATTTGTCTCAATCCCCCCTGCAGTTTTCAAAATATCCCAAACATCCCAATTTCGAGGCCTGATCAATATTTTGGAGCCAAATTCTGGCTCTCTGCACGTATTCGCAGTTTGAAATTACGACTTTTTTATGCCCAACATATGCCAAGTACTGAAAGTGGCGTTTGGTCACATTTGTCCCAAACCCCCCCTTGCAGTTTTCAAAATATCTCAAACATCCCAATTTCGAGGCCTGAGCAATATTTTGGAGCCAAATTCTGGCTCTATGCACGTATTCGCGGTTTGAAATTACGATATTTTATACCCAACATATGACATCTCCTGAAAGCGGCAGTGAGTCACATTTAGCACAAACTCGCCTGCAGTTTTCTAAATATCCCAAATATCCCAATTTCGAGGCCTGAACAATATTTTGGAACCAAATTCTAGCTTCCTGCACACATTCTCAGTTTGAAATTACGAATTTTTTATGCCCAACATATGCCAAGTACTGAAAGTGGCGTTTGGTCACATTTGTCCCAAACCCCCCCTTGCAGTTTTCATAATATCTCAAACATCCCAAATTCGAGGCCTGAGCAAAATTTTGGAGCCAATTTCTGGCTCTATGCACGTATTCGCGGTTTAAAATTACGACATTTTATACCCAACATATGCCAACTCCTGAAAGCGGCAGTGATTCACATTTCGCACAAACTCCCCGGCAGTTTTCGAAATATCCCAAATATCCCAATTTTGAGGCCTGAGCTATATTTTGGAGCCAAATTCTGGCTCTCTGCACGTATTCGAAGTTTGAAATTACGACTTTTTATACCCATCATATGCCAAGTACTGAAAGTGGCATTTGGTCACATTTGTCCCAAACCTCCCTGCAGTTTTCAAAATATCCCAAACATCCCAATTTCGAGGCCTGAGCCATATTTTGGAGCCAAATTCTGGCTCTATGCACGTATTCGCGGTTTGAAATTACGATATTTTATACCCAACATATGCCAAGTCATGAAAGCGGCAGTGAGTCACATTTTGCACAAACTCCCCTGCAGTTTTCTAAATATCCAAAATATCCCAATTTCGAGGCCTGAACAATATTTTGGAGCCAAATTCTAGCTTTCTGCACGTATTCGCAGTTTGAAATTACGAATTTTTTATGCCCAACATACGCTGAGTACTGAAAGCGGCGTTTGGTCACATTTGTCCCCAACCCCCCCCCCCCCTCCCCTGCAGTTTTCAAAATATCTCAAACATCCCAATTTCGAGGCCTGAGCAATATTTTGGAGCCAAATTCTGGCTCTATGCACGTATTCGCGGTTTGAAATTACGATATTTTATACCAAACATATGCCAATTCCTGAAAGCGGCAGTGAGTCACATTTTGCACAAACTCCACTGCAGTTTTCTAAATATCCAAAATATCCCAATTTCGAGGCCTGAACAATATTTTGGAGCCAAATTCTAGCTTTCTGCTCATATACGCAGTTTGAAATTACGACTTTTTTATGCCCAACATATGCCAAGTACTGAAAGCGGCGTTTGGTTACATTTGTCCCAAACCCCCCCTTGCAGTTTTCAAAATATCTCAAACTTCCCAATTTCGAGGCCTGAGCAATATTTTGGAGCCAACTTCAGGCTCTATGCACGTTTTCGCGGTTTGAAATTACGATATATTATACCCAACATATGCCAAGTACTGAAAGCGGCGTTTGGTCACATTTGTCCCAAACCCCCCCCCCCCTCCCCTGCAGTTTTCAAAATATCTCAAACATCCCAATTTCGAGGCCTGAGCAATATTTTGGAGCCAAATTCTGGCTCTATGCACGTATTCGCGGTTTGAAATTACGATATTTTATACCCAACATATGCCATCTCCTGAAAGCGGCAGTGAGTCACATTTTGCACAAACTCGCCTGCAGTTTTCTAAATATCCCAAATATCCCAATTTCGAGGCCTGAACAATTGGAGCCAAATTCTAGCTTCCTGCACATATTCGCAGTTTGAAATTACGACTTTTTTATGCCCAACATATGCCAAGTACTAAAAGTGGCGTTTGGTCACATTTGTCCCAAACCCCCCCTTGCAGTTTTCAAAATATCTCAAACATCCCAATTTCGAGGCCTGAGCAATATTTTGGAGCCAAATTCTGGCTCTATGCACGTATTCGCGGTTAAAAATTACGACATTTTATACCCAACATATGCCAAGTCCTGAAAGCGGCAGTGATTCACATTTCGCACAAACTCCCCGGCAGTTTTCGAAATATCCCAAATATCCCAATTTTGAGGCCTGAGCTATATTTTGGAGCCAAATTCTGGCTCTCTGCACGTATTCGAAGTTTGAAATTACGACTTTTTATACCCATCATATGCCAAGTACTGAAAGTGGCATTTGGTCACATTTGTCCCAAACCTCCCTGCACTTTTCAAAATATCCCAAACATCCCAATTTCGAGGCCTGAGCCATATTTTGGAGCCAAATTCTGGCTCTATGCACGTATTCGCGGTTTGAAATTACGATATTTTATACCCAACATATGCCAAGTCCTGAAAGCGGCAGTGAGTCACATTTTGCACAAACTCCCCTGCAGTTTTCTAAATATCCAAAATATCCCAATTTCGAGGCCTGAACAATATTTTGCAGCCAAATTCTAGCTTTCTGCACGTATTCGCAGTTTGAAATTACGAATTTTTATGCCCAACATATGCTAAGTACTGAAAGCGGCATTTGGTCACATTTGTCCCAAAAACTGCAGTTTTCAAAATATCTCAAACATCCCAATTTCGAGGCCTGAGCAATATTTTGGAGCCAAATTCTGGCTCTATGCACGTATTTGCGGTTTGAAATTACGATATTTTATACCCAACATATGCCATCTCCTGAAAGCGGCAGTGAGTCACATTTTGCACAAACTCGCCTGCAGTTTTCTAAATATCCCAAATATCCCAATTTCGAGGCCTGAACAATATTTTGGAGCCAAATTCTAGCTTCCTGCACATATTTGCAGTTTGAAATTGCGACTTTTTTATGCCCAACATATGCCAAGCACTGAAAGCGGCGTTTGGTCACATTTGTCCCAAACCCCCCCTTGCAGTTTTCAAAATATCTCAAACATCCCAATTTCGAGGCCTGAGCATTATTTTGGAGCCAAATTCTGGCTCTATGCACGTATTCGCGGTCTGAAATTACGATATTTTATACCCAACATATGCCATCTCCTGAAAGCGGCAGTGAGTCACATTTCGCACAAACTCGCCTGCAGTTTTCTAAATATCCCAAATATCCCAATTTCGAGGCCTGAACAATATTTTGGAGCCAAATTCTAGCTTTTATATCCATCATATGCCAAATCCTGAAAGCGGCAGTGAGTCACATTTTGCACAAACTCCACTGCAGTTTTCTAAATATCCAAAATATCCCAATTTCGAGGCCTGAACAATATTTTGGAGCCAAATTCTAGCTTTCTGCTCATATACGCAGTTTGAAATTACGACTTTTTTATGCCCAACATATGCCAAGTACTGAAAGCGGCGTTTGGTCACATTTGTCCCAAACCCCCCTTGCAGTTTTCAAATTATCTCAAACATCCCAATTTCGAGGCCTGAGCAATATTTTGGAGCCAACTTCAGGCTCTATGCACGTTTTCGCGGTTTGAAATTACGATATTTTATACCCAACATATGCCAAGTCCTGAAAGCGGCAGTGAGTCACATTTTGCACAAACTCCCCTGCAGTTTTCTAAATATCCCAAATATCCCAATTTCGAGGCCTGAACCAAATTTTGGAGCCAAATTCTAGCTTTCTGCACGTATTCGCAGTTTGAAATTACGAAATTTTTATGCCCAACATATGCTTAGTACTGAAAGCGGCGTTTGGTCACATTTGTCTCAATCCCCCCTGCAGTTTTCAAAATATCCCAAACATCCCAATTTCGAGGCCTGAGCAATATTTTGGAGCCAAATTCTGGCTCTATGCACGTATTCGCGGTTTGAAATTACGATATTTTATACCCAACATATGCCATATCCTGTAAGCGGCAGTGAGTCACATTTCGCACAAACTCGCCTGCAGTTTTCTAAATATCACAAATATCCCAATTTCGAGGCCTGTACAATATTTTGGAGCCAAATTCTAGCTTTCTGCTCATATACGCAGTTTGAAATTACGATTTTTTTATGCCCAACATATGCCAAGTACTGAAAGCGGCGTTTGGTCACATTTGTCCCAAACCCCCCTTGCAGTTTTCAAAATATCTCAAACATCCCAATTTCGAGGCCTGAGCAATATTTTGGAGCCAACTTCAGGCTCTATGCACGTTTTCGCGGTTTGAAATTACGATATATTATACCCAACATATGCCAAGTACTGAAAGCGGCGTTTGGTCACATTTGTCTCAATCCCCCCTGCAGTTTTCAAAATATCCCAAACATCCCAATTTCGAGGCCTGAGCCATATTTTGGAGCCAAATTCATGCTCTATGCACGTATTCGCGGTTTGAAATTACGATATTTTATACCCAACATATGCCAAGTCCTGAAAGCGGCAGTGAGTCACAT
The DNA here is from genome assembly GCF_040958095.1 of Procambarus clarkii. Taxonomy (NCBI): domain Eukaryota; kingdom Metazoa; phylum Arthropoda; class Malacostraca; order Decapoda; family Cambaridae; genus Procambarus; species Procambarus clarkii. The sequence continues at coordinate 4,083,800 of NC_091159.1, forward strand.
TTTGCACAAACTCCCCTGCAGTTTTCTAAATATCCAAAATATCCCAATTTCGAGGCCTGAACAATATTTTGGAGCCAAATTCTAGCTTTCTGCACGTATTCGCAGTTTGAAATTACGAATTTTTTATGCCCAACATATGCTAAGTACTGAAAGCGGCGTTTGGTCACATTTGTCCCAAACCCCCCCCCCCCCCATCCCCTGCAGTTTTCAAAATATCTCTAACATCCCAATTTCGAGGCCAGAGCAATATTTTGGAGCCAAATTCTGGCTCTATGCACGTATTCGCGGTTTGAAATTACGATATTTTATACCCAACATATGACATCTCCTGAAAGCGGCAGTGAGTCACATTTAGCACAATCTCGCCTGCAGTTTTCTAAATATCCCAAATATCCCAATTTCGAGGCCTGAACAATATTTTGGAGCCAAATTCTAGCTTCCTGCACATATTCGCAGTTTGAAATTACGACTTTTTTATGCCCAACATATGCCAAGTACTAAAAGTGGCGTTTGGTCACATTTGTCCCAAACCCCCCCTTGCAGTTTTCAAAATATCTCAAACATCCCAATTTCGAGGCCTGAGCAATATTTTGGAGCCAAATTCTGGCTCTATGCACGTATTCGCGGTTAAAAATTACGACATTTTATACCCAACATATGCCAAGTCCTGAAAGCGGCAGTGATTCACATTTCGCACAAACTCCCCGGCAGTTTTCAAAATATCCCAAATATCCCAATTTTGAGGCCTGAGCTATATTTTGGAGCCAAATTCTGGCTCTCTGCACGTATTCGAAGTTTGAAATTACGACTTTTTATACCCATCATATGCCAAGTACTGAAAGTGGCATTTGGTCACATTTGTCCCAAACCTCCCTGCACTTTTCAAAATATCCCAAACATCCCAATTTCGAGGCCTGAGCCATATTTTGGAGCCAAATTCTGGCTCTATGCACGTATTCGCGGTTTGAAATTACGATATTTTATACCCAACATATGCCAAGTCCTGAAAGCGGCAGTGAGTCACATTTTGCACAAACTCCCCTGCAGTTTTCTAAATATCCAAAATATCCCAATTTCGAGGCCTGAACAATATTTTGCAGCCAAATTCTAGCTTTCTGCACGTATTCGCAGTTTGAAATTACGAATTTTTATGCCCAACATATGCTAAGTACTGAAAGCGGCGTTTGGTCACATTTGTCCCAAAAACTGCAGTTTTCAAAATATCTCAAACATCCCAATTTCGAGGCCTGAGCAATATTTTGGAGCCAAATTCTGGCTCTATGCACGTATTCGCGGTTTGAAATTAAGATATTTTATACCCAACATATGCCATCTCCTGAAAGCGGCAGTGAGTCACATTTTGCACAAACTCGCCTGCAGTTTTCTAAATATCCCAAATATCCCAATTTCGAGGCCTGAACAATATTTTGGAGCCAAATTCTAGCTTCCTGCACATATTTGCAGTTTGAAATTGCGACTTTTTTATGCCCAACATATGCCAAGCACTGAAAGCGGCGTTTGGTCACATTTGTCCCAAACCCCCCCTTGCAGTTTTCAAAATATCTCAAACATCCCAATTTCGAGGCCTGAGCATTATTTTGGAGCCAAATTCTGGCTCTATGCACGTATTCGCGGTCTGAAATTACGATATTTTATACCCAACATATGCCATCTCCTGAAAGCGGCAGTGAGTCACATTTCGCACAAACTCGCCTGCAGTTTTCTAAATATCCCAAATATCCCAATTTCGAGGCCTGAACCAAATTTTGGAGCCAAATTCTAGCTTTCTGCACGTATTCGCAGTTTGAAATTACGAAATTTTAATGCCCAACATATGCTTAGTACTGAAAGCGGCGTTTGGTCACATTTGTGTCAATCCCCCCTGCAGTTTTCAAAATATCCCAAACATCCCAATTTCGAGGCCTGAGCAATATTTTGGAGCCAAATTCTGGCTCTATGCACGTATTCGCGGTTAGAAATTACGATATTTTATACACAACATATGCCATATCCTGTAAGCGGCAGTGAGTCACATTTCGCACAAACTCGCCTGCAGTTTTCTAAATATCCCAAATATCCCAATTTCGAGGCCTGAACAATATTTTGGAGCCAAATTCTAGCTTTCTGCTCATATACGCAGTTTGAAATTACGATTTTTTTATGCCCAACATATGCCAAGTACTGAAAGCGGCGTTTGGTCACATTTGTCCCAAACCCCCCTTGCAGTTTTCAAAATATCTCAAACATCCCAATTTCGAGGCCTGAGCAATATTTTGGAGCCAACTTCAGGCTCTATGCACGTTTTCGCGGTTTGAAATTACGATATATTATACCCAACATATGCCAAGTACTGAAAGCGGCATTTGGTCACATTTGTCTCAATCCCCCCTGCAGTTTTCAAAATATCCCAAACATCCCAATTTCGAGGCCTGAGCCATATTTTGGAGCCAAATTCATGCTCTATGCACGTATTCGCGGTTTGAAATTACGATATTTTATACCCAACATATGACATCTCCTGAAAGCGGCAGTGAGTCACATTTAGCACAATCTCGCCTGCAGTTTTCTAAATATCCCAAATATCCCAATTTCGAGGCCTGAACAATATTTTGGAGCCAAATTCTAGCTTCCTGCACATATTCACAGTTTGAAATTACGACTTTTTTATGCCCAACATATGCCAAGTACTAAAAGTGGCGTTTGGTCACATTTGTCCCAAACCCCCCCTTGCAGTTTTCAAAATATCACAAACATCCCAATTTCGAGGCCTGAGCAATATTTTGGAGCCAAATTCTGGCTCTATGCACGTATTCGCGGTTAAAAATTACGACATTTTATACCCAACATATGCCAAGTCCTGAAAGCGGCAGTGATTCACATTTCGCACAAACTCCCCGGCAGTTTTCGAAATATCCCAAATATCCCAATTTTGAGGCCTGAGCTATATTTTGGAGCCAAATTCTGGCTCTCTGCACGTATTCGAAGTTTGAAATTACCACTTTTTATACCCATCATATGCCAAGTACTGAAAGTGGCATTTGGTCACATTTGTCCCAAACCTCCCTGCACTTTTCAAAATATCCCAAACATCCCAATTTCGAGGCCTGAGCCATATTTTGGAGCCAAATTCTGGCTCTATGCACGTATTCGCGGTTTGAAATTACGATATTTTATACCCAACATATGCCAAGTCCTGAAAGCGGCAGTGAGTCACATTTTGCACAAACTCCCCTGGAGTTTTCTAAATATCCAAAATATCCCAATTTCGAGGCCTGAACAATATTTTGCAGCCAAATTCTAGCTTTCTGCACGTATTCGCAGTTTGAAATTACGAATTTTTATGCCCAACATATGCTAAGTACTGAAAGCGGCGTTTGGTCACATTTGTCCCAAAAACTGCAGTTTTCAAAATATCTCAAACATCCCAATTTCGAGGCCTGAGCAATATTTTGGAGCCAAATTCTGGCTCTATGCACGTATTCGCGGTTTGAAATTACGATATTTTATACCCAACATATGCCATCTCCTGAAAGCGGCAGTGAGTCACATTTTGCACAAACTCGCCTGCAGTTTTCTAAATATCCCAAATATCCCAATTTCGAGGCCTGAACAATATTTTGGAGCCAAATTCTAGCTTCCTGCACATATTTGCAGTTTGAAATTGCGACTTTTTTATGCCCAACATATGCCAAGCACTGAAAGCGGCGTTTGGTCACATTTGTCCCAAACCCCCCCTTGCAGTTTTCAAAATATCTCAAACATCCCAATTTCGAGGCCTGAGCATTATTTTGGAGCCAAATTCTGGCTCTATGCACGTATTCGCGGTCTGAAATTACGATATTTTATACCCAACTTATGCCATCTCCTGAAAGCGGCAGTGAGTCACATTTCGCACAAACTCGCCTGCAGTTTTCTAAATATCCCAAATATCCCAATTTCGAGGCCTGAACAATATTTTGGAGCCAAATTCTAGCTTTTATACCCAACATATGCCAAATCCTGAAAGCGGCAGTGAGTCACATTTTGCACAAACTCCACTGCAGTTTTCTAAATATCCAAAATATCCCAATTTCGAGGCCTGAACAATATTTTGGAGCCAAATTCTAGCTTTCTGCTCATATACGCAGTTTGAAATTACGACTTTTTTATGCCCAACATATGCCAAGTACTGAAAGCGGCGTTTGGTCACATTTGTCCCAAACCCCCCTTGCAGTTTTCAAATTATCTCAAACATCCCAATTTCGAGGCCTGAGCAATATTTTGGAGCCAACTTCAGGCTCTATGCACGTTTTCGCGGTTTGAAATTACGATATTTTATACCCAACATATGCCAAGTCCTGAAAGCGGCAGTGAGTCACATTTTGCACAAACTCCCCTGCAGTTTTCTAAATATCCCAAATATCCCAATTTCGAGGCCTGAACCAAATTTTGGAGCCAAATTCTAGCTTTCTGCACGTATTCGCAGTTTGAAATTACGAAATTTTTATGCCCAACATATGCTTAGTACTGAAAGCGGCGTTTGGTCACATTTGTCTCAATCCCCCCTGCAGTTTTCAAAATATCCCAAACATCCCAATTTCGAGGCCTGAGCAATATTTTGGAGCCAAATTCTGGCTCTATGCACGTATTCGCGGTTTGAAATTACGATATTTTATACCCAACATATGCCAAGTCCTGAAAGCGGCAGTGAGTCACATTTTGCACAAACTCCCCTGCAGTTTTCTAAATATATAAAATATCCCAATTTCGAGGCCTGAACAATATTTTGGAGCCAAATTCTAGCTTTCTGCTCATATACGCAGTTTGAAATTACGATTTTTTTATGCCCAACATATGCCAAGTACTGAAAGCGGCGTTTGGTCACATTTGTCCCAAACCCCCCTTGCAGTTTTCAAAATATCTCAAACATCCCAATTTCGAGGCCTGAGCAATATTTTGGAGCCAACTTCAGGCTCTATGCACGTTTTCGCGGTTTGAAATTACGATATATTATACCCAACATAAGCCAAGTACTGAAAGCGGCGTTTGGTCACATTTGTCTCAATCCCCCCTGCAGTTTTCAAAATATCCCAAACATCCCAATTTCGAGGCCTGAGCAATATTTTGGAGCCAAATTCTGGCTCTATGCACGTATTCGCGGTTTGAAAATACGATATTTTATACCCAACATATGCCATCTCCTGAAAGCGGCAGTGAGTCACATTTTGCACAAACTCGCCTGCAGTTTTCTAAATATCCCAAATATCCCAATTTCGAGGCCTGAACAATATTTTGGAGCCAAATTCTAGCTTTCTGCACGTATTCGCAGTTTGAAATTACGACTTTTTTATGCCCAACATATGCTAAGTACTGAAAGCGGCTTTGGTCACATTTGTCCAAATCCAATTTGCAGTTTTCAAAATATCCCAAACATCTCAATTTCGAGGTCTGAGCCATATTTTGGAGCAAAATTCTGGCTCTTTGCACGTATTCGCGGTTTGAAATTACGACATTTTATACCCAACATATGCCAAGTACTGAACGCGGCGTTTGGTCACATTTGTCCAAACCTTCCCCCCCCCCCCTCTGCAGTTCTCAAAATATCCCAAACATCACAATTTCGAGGCCTGAGCAATATTTTGGAGCCAAATTCTGGCTCTATGACCGTATTCGCGGTTTGAAATTACGATATTTTATACCCAACATATGCCATCTCCTGAAAGCTGCAGTGAGTCACATTTCGCACAAACTCGCCTGCAGTTTTCTAAATATCCCAAATATCCCCATTTCGAGGCCTGAACAATATTTTGGAGCCAAATTCTAGCTTCCTGCACATATTCGCAGTTTGAAATTACGACTTTCTTATGCCCAACATATGCCAAGTACTGAAAGCGGCGTTTGGTCACATTTGTCCCAAACCCCCCCTTGCAGTTTTCAAAATATCTCAAACATCCCAATTTCGAGGCCTGAGCAATATTTTGGAGCCAAATTCTGGCTCTATGCACGTATTCGCGGTTTAAAATTACGACTTTTTATACCCAACATATGCCAAGTCCTGAAAGCGGGCAGTGAGTCACATTTTGCACAAACTCCCCTGCAGTTTTCTAAATATCCAAAATATCCCAATTTCGAGGCCTGAACAATATTTTGGAGCCAAATTCTAGCTTTCTGCTCATATTCGCAGTTTGAAATTACGACTTTTTTATACCCAATATATGCCAAGTACTGAAAGCGGAGTTTGGTCACATTTGTCCCAACCCCCCCCCCCCTGCAGTTTTCAAAATATCTCAAACATCCCAATTTCGAGGCCTGACACATATTTTGGAGCCAAATTCTGGCTCTATGCACGTATTCGCGGTTTGAAATTACGACATTTTATACCCAACATATGCCAAGTCCTGAAAGCGGCAGTGATTCACATTTCGCACAAACTCCCCTGCAGTTTTCGAAATATCCCAAATATCCCAATTTTGAGGCCTGAGCTATATTTTGGAGCCAAATTCTGGCACTCTGCACGTATTCGAAGTTTGAAGTTACGACTTTTTATATCCAACATTTGCCAAGTACTGAAAGTGGCATTTGGTCACATTTGTCACAAACCTCCCTGCAGTTTTCAAAATATCCCAAACATCCCAATTTCGAGGCATGAGCCATATTTTGGAGCCAAATTCTGGCTCTATGCACGTTTTCGCGGTTTGAAATTACGATATATTATACCCAACATATGCCAAGTCCTGAAAGCGGCAGTGAGTCACATTTCGCACAAACTCCCCTGCAGTTTTCTAAATATCCCAAATATCCCAATTTCGAGGCCTGAACATTATTTTGGAGCCAAATTCTAGCTTTCTGCACGTATTCGCAGTTTGAAATTACGACTTTTTTATGCAAAACATATGCTAAGTACTGAAAGCGGCAATTGGTCACATTTGTCACAAATCCCACCCTGCAGTTTTCAAAATATCTCAAACATCCCAATTTCGAGGCCTGAGCAATATTTTGGAGCCAAATTCTGGCTCTATGCACGTATTCGCAGTTTAAAATTACGACATTTTATACCCAACATATGCCAAGTCCTGAAATCGGCAGTGAGTCACATTTCGCACAAACTTATCTGCAGCTTTCGAAATAACCAAATATCCCAATTTTGAGGCCTGAGCCATATTTTGGAGCCAAATTCGGGATCTCTGCACGTATTTGCAGTTTGAAATTACCACTTTTTTATACCCAACATATGCCAAGTACTGAAAGCGGCGTTTGGTTTCATTTGTCTCAATCGCCCCTGCAGTTTTCAAAATATTCCAAACATCCAAATTTTGAGGCCTGAGCCATATTTTGGAGCCAAATTCTGGCTCTCTGCACGTATTCGCAGTTTGAAATTACGACTTTTTTATACCCAACATATGCAAAGTACTGAACGCGGCGTTTGGTCACATTTGTCCAAAACCCCCCCTGCAGTTTTCAAAATATCCCAAACATCCCAATTTCGAGGCCTGAGCCATATTTTGGAGCCAAATTCTGGCTCTATGCACGTATTCGCGGTTTGAAATTCCGACATTTTATACCCAACATATGCTAAGTCCTGAAAGCAGCAGTGAGTCACATTTTGCACAAACTCCCCTGCAGTTTTCGAAATATCCCAAATATCCCAATTTTGAGGCCTGAGCTATATTTTGGAGCCAAATTCTTGCTCTCTGCACGTATTCGAAGTTTGAAATTACGACTTTTTATACTTAACATATGCCAAGTACTGAAAGTGGCATTTGGTCACATTTATCCCAAACCTCCCTGCAGTTTTCAAAATATCCCAAACATCCCAATATCGAGGAATGAGCCATATTTTGGAGCCAATTTCTGGCTCTCTACACGTATTCGCAGTTTGAAATTACGACTTTTTTATGCCCAACATATGCCAAGTACTGAAAGCGGCGTTTGGTCACATTTGTCCCAAACCCTCCCTGCAGTTTTCAAAATATCTTAAACATCACAATTTCGAGGCCTGATCAATATTTTGGAGCCAAATTCTGGCTCTATGCACGTATTCGCGGTTTGAAATTACGACATTTTATACCCAACATATGCCAAGTCCTGAAAGCGGCAGTGAGTCACATTTCGCACAAACTCACCTGCAGTTTTCGAAATATCCCAAATATCCCAATTTTGAGGCCTGAGCCATATTTTGGAGCCAAATTCTGGCTCTCTTCATGTATTCGCAGTTTGAAATTACCACTTTTTTATACCCAACATATGCCAAGTACTGAAAGCGGCGTTTGGTCACATTTGTCTAAATCCCCTCTGCAGTTTTCAAAATATCCCAAACATCCCAATTTCGAGGCCTGAGCCATATTTTGGAGCCAAATTCTGGCTCTCTGCACGTATTCACAGTTTCAAATTACAACTTTTTTATGCCCAACATATGCCAAGTACTGAAAGCGGCGTTTTGTCACATTTGTCCCAAACCTCCCCTGCAGTTTTAAAAATATCTCAAACATCCCAATTTTGAGGCCTGAGCAATATTTTGGAGCCAAATTCTTGCTCTATGCACGTATTCGCGGTTTGAAATTACGACATTTTATACCCAACATATGCATAGTCCTGAAAGCGGCAGTGAGTCACAATTCGCACAAACCCCCCTTCCAGTTTTAAAAATATCCCAAACATCCCAATTTCGAGGCCTGAGAAAAAATATTTTGGAGCCAAACTCTGGCTCTCTGCACGTATTTGCAGTTTGAAATTACGACTTTTTTATACCCAACATATGCAAAGTACTAAACGCGGCGTTTGGTCACATTTGTCCAAAACCGCCCCCTGCAGTTTTCAAAATATCCCAAACATCCCAATTTCGAGGCCTGAGCCATATTTTGGAGCCAAATTCTGGTTCTATGCACGTTTTCGCAGTTTGAAATTACGACATTTTATACCCAACATATGCCAAGTCCTGTAAGCGGCAGTGAGTCACATTTCGCACAAACTCCCCTGCAGTTTTCGAAATATCCCAAATATCCCAATTTTGAGGCCCGAGCTATATTTTGGAGCAAATTCTGGCTCTATGCACGTATTCGCGGTTTGAAATTACGACATTTTATACCCAACATATGTCAAGTACTGAAATCGCCTTTGGTCACATTTGTCCTAAACCCCCCCCCCCTGCAGTTTTCGAAATATCCCAAATATCCCAATTTTGAGGCCTGAGCCATATTATGGAGCCAAATTCTGGCTCTCTGCACGTATTCGCAGTTTGAAATTACAACTTTTTTTTACCCAACATATGCCATGTACTGAAAGCGGCGTTTGGTCTCATTTGTCTCAATCCCCCCTGCAGTTTTCAAAATATTCTAAATATCCCCATTTCGAGGCCTGAGCCATATTTTGGAGCCAAATTCTGGCTCTCTGCACGTATTCGCAGTTTGAAATAACAACTTTTTTATACCCAATATATACCAAGTACTGAAAGCGGAGTTTGGTCACATTTGTCCCAAATCCCCCCTGTAGTTTTAAAAATATCCCAAACATCCCAATTTCGAGGCCTGAGCCATATTTTGGAGCCAAATTTTGGCTCTATGTACGTATTCTTAGTTTGAAATTACGACTTTTTTATACCCAACATATACAAAGTACTGAAAGCGGCGTTTGGTCACATTTGTCCCAAACCCCCCCTGCAGTTTTCAAAATATCCCAAACATCCCAATTTCGAGGCCTGAGCAATATTTTGTAGCCAAATTCTGGCTCTATAAACGTATTCGCGGTTTGAAATTACGACATTTTATACCCAACATATGCCAAGTCCTGAAAGCGGCAGTGAGTCACATTTCGCACAAACTCCCCTGCAGTTTTCGAAATATCCCAAATATCCCTATTTCGAAGCCTGAACAATATTTTGGAGCCAAATTCTAGCTTTCTGCACGTATTCGCAGTTTGAAATTACGACTTTTTTATGCCCAAAATAAGCCAAGTACTGTAAGCGGCGTTTGGACACATTTGTCCCAAAACCTCCCTGCAGTTTTCAAAATATCCCAAACATCCCAATTTTGAGGCCTGAGCCATATTTTGGAGCCAAATTCTGGCTCTCTGCACGTATTCGCAGTTCGAAATTACGACTTTTTTATGCCCAACATATGCCAAGTACTGAAAGCGGCGTTTTGTCATATTTGTCCCAAACACCCCCTGCAGTTTTCAAAATTTCTCAAACATCCCAATTTCGAGGCCTGAGCTATATTTTGGAGCCAAATTCTGGCTCTCTGCACGTATTCGCAGTTTGAAATTACGACTTTTTTATACCCAACATATGCAAAGTACTGAAAGTGCCATTTGGTCACATTTATCCCAAACCTCCCTGCAGTTTTCAAGAGATCCCAAACATCCCAATTTCGAGGCATGAGCCATATTTTGGAGCCAAATTCTGGCTCTCTACACGTATTCGCAGGTTGAAATTACGAATTTATATACCCAACATATGCCAAGTACTAAAAGCGGCATTTGGTCACATTTGTCCCAAACCTCCCTGCAGTTTTCAAAATATCCCAAACATCCCAATTTCTAGGCTTGAGCCATGTTTGGGAGCCAAATTCTGGCTCTATGCACGTATTCGCGGTTTGAAATTACGATATATTATACCCAACATATGCCAAGACCTGAAAGCGGCTGTAAGTCACATTTTGCACAAACTCCCCTGCAGTTTTCCAAATATCCCAAATATCCCAATTTCGAGGCCTGAACAATATTTTGGAGCCAAATTCTAGCTTTCTGCACGTATTCGCAGTTTGAAATTACGACTTTTTTATGCCCAACATATGCCAAGTACTGAAAGCGGCGTTTGGTCACATTTGTCCCAAACCCTCCCTGCAGTTTTCAAAATATCTCAAACATCTCAATTTCGAGGCCTGAGCAATATTTTGGAGCCAAATTCTGTCTCTATGCACGTATTCGCGGTTTGAAATTACGACATTTTATACCCAACATATGCCAAGTCCTGAAAGCGGCAGTGAGTCACATTTCGCACAAACTCACCTGCATTTTTCGAAATATCCCAAATATCCCAATTTTGAGGCCTGAGCCATATTTTAGAGCCAAATTCTGGCTCTCTGCACTTATTCGCAGTTTGAAATTACCACTTTTTTATACCAAACATATGCCAAGTACTGAAAGCGGCGTTTGGTCACATTTCTCTCAATCCCACGTGCAGTTTTCAAAATATCCAAAACATCCCAATTTCGAGGCCTAAGCCATATTTTGTAGCCAAATTCAGGCTCTCTGCACGTATTCGCAGTTTGAAATTACGACTTTTTTATGCCCAACATATGCCAAGTACTGAAAGCGGCGTTTTGTCACATTTGTCCCAAACCCCCCCTGCAGTTTTCAAAATATCTCAAACATCCCAATTTTGAGGTCTGAGCAATATTTTGGAGCCACATTCTGGCTTTATGCACGTATTCGCAGTTTGAAATTAAAACTTTTTTATACCCAACATATGCCAAGTACTGAAAGCGGCGTTTGGTCACATTTGTCTCAATCCCCCCTGCAGTTTTCAAAATATTCCAAACATCCCAATTTCGAGGCCGGAGCCATAATTTGGAGCCAAATTCTGGCTCTCTGCACGTATTCGCAGTTTGAAATTACGACTTTTTTATACCCAACATATGCCAAGTACTGAAAGCGGCTTTTGGTTACATTTGTCGCAAACCCCCCAGCAGTTTTCAAAATATCCCAAACATCACAATATTTAGGCCTGAGCCATATTTTGGAGCCAAATTCTGGCTCATTGCACGTATTCGCAGTTTGATATTACGATTTTTATACCCAACATATGCCAAGTACTGAAAGCGGCAGTGAGTCACATTTTGCACAAACTCCCTTGCAGTTTTCGAAATATCCCAAACATCCCAATTTCGAGGCCTGAGCCATATTTTGGAGCCAAACTCTGGCTGTCTGCACGTATTTGCAGTTTGAAATTATATTATGACTTTTTTATACCCAATATATGCCAAGTACTGAAAGCGGAGTTTGATCACATTTGTCCCTAACCTCCGTGCAGTTTTCAAAATATCCCAAACATCACAATATCGAGGCCTGAGCCATATTTTGGAGCCAAATTATGGCTCTCTGCACAAATTCGCAGTTTGATATTATGATTTTTATACCCAACATATGCTAAGTACTGAAAGCGGCAGTGAGTCACATTTAGCACAAACTCCCCTGCAGTTTTCGAAATATCCCAAATATCCCAATTTCGAAGCCTGAACAATATTTTGGAGCCAAATTCTAGCTTTCTGCACGTATTCGCAGTTTGAAATTACGACTTTTTTATGCCCAAAATAAGCCAAGTACTGTAAGCGGCGTTTGGTCACATTTGTCCCAAAACCTCCCTACAGTTTTCAAAATATCCCAAACATCCCAATTTTGAGGCCTGAGCCATATTTTGGAGCCAAATTCTGGCTCTCTGCACGTATTCGCAGTTCGAAATTACGACTTTTTTATGCCCAACATATGCCAAGTACTGAAAGCGGCGTTTTGTCACATTTGTCCCAAACCACCCCCTGCAGTTTTCAAAATATCCCAAACATCCCAATTTCGAGGCCTGAGCCATATTTTGGAGCCAAATTCTGGCTCTCTGCACGTATTCGCAGTTTGAAATAACAACTTTTTTATACCCAATATATGCCAAGTACTGAAAGCGGAGTTTGGTCACATTTGTCCCAAATCCCCCCTGTAGTTTTAAAAATATCCCAAACATCCCAATTTCGAGGCCTGAGCCATATTTTGGAGCCAAATTTTGGCTCTATGTACGTATTCTTAGTTTGAAATTACGACTTTTTTATACCCAACATATACAAAGTACTGAAAGCGGCGTTTGGTCACATTTGTCCCAAACCCCCCCTGCAGTTTTCAAAATATCCCAAACATCCCAATTTCGAGGCCTGAGCAATATTTTGTAGCCAAATTCTGGCTCTATAAACGTATTCGCGGTTTGAAATTACGACATTTTATACCCAACATATGCCAAGTCCTGAAAGCGGCAGTGAGTCACATTTCGCACAAACTCCCCTGCAGTTTTCGAAATATCCCAAATATCCCTATTTCGAAGCCTGAACAATATTTTGGAGCCAAATTCTAGCTTTCTGCACGTATTCGCAGTTTGAAATTACGACTTTTTTATACCCAAAATAAGCCAAGTACTGTAAGCGGCGTTTGGTCACATTTGTCCCAAAACCTCCCTGCAGTTTTCAAAATATCCCAAACATCCCAATTTTGAAGCCTGAGCCATATTTTGGAGCCAAATTCTGGCTCTCTGCACGTATTCGCAGTTCGAAATTACGACTTTTTTATGCCCAACATATGCCAAGTACTGAAAGCGGCGTTTTGTCACATTTGTCCCAAACACCCCCTGCAGTTTTCAAAATTTCTCAAACATCCCAATTTCGAGGCCTGAGCTATATTTTGGAGCCAAATTCTGGCTCTCTGCACGTATTCGCAGTTTGAAATTACGACTTTTTTATACCCAACATATGCAAAGTACTGAAAGTGCCATTTGGTCACATTTATCCCAAACCTCCCTGCAGTTTTCAAGAGATCCCAAACATCCCAATTTCGAGGCATGAGCCATATTTTGGAGCCAAATTCTGGCTCTCTACACGTATTCGCAGGTTGAAATTACGAATTTATATACCCAACATATGCCAAGTACTAAAAGCGGCATTTGGTCACATTTGTCCCAAACCTCCCTGCAGTTTTCAAAATATCCCAAACATCCCAATTTCTAGGCTTGAGCCATGTTTGGGAGCCAAATTCTGGCTCTATGCACGTATTCGCGGTTTGAAATTACGATATATTATACCCAACATATGCCAAGACCTGAAAGCGGCTGTAAGTCACATTTTGCACAAACTCCCCTGCAGTTTTCCAAATATCCCAAATATCCCAATTTCGAGGCCTGAACAATATTTTGAAGCCAAATTCTAGCTTTCTGCACGTATTCGCAGTTTGAAATTACGACTTTTTTATGCCCAACATATGCCAAGTACTGAAAGCGGCGTTTGGTCACATTTGTCCCAAACCCTCCCTGCAGTTTTCAAAATATCTCAAACATCTCAATTTCGAGGCCTGAGCAATATTTTGGAGCCAAATTCTGGCTCTATGCACGTATTCGCGGTTTGAAATTACGACATTTTATACCCAACATATGCCAAGTCCTGAAAGCGGCAGTGAGTCACATTTCGCACAAACTCACCTGCAGTTTTCGAAATATCCCAAATATCCCAATTTTGAGGCCTGAGCCATATTTTAGAGCCAAATTCTGGCTCTCTGCACTTATTCGCAGTTTGAAATTACCACTTTTTTATACCAAACATATGCCAAGTACTGAAAGCGGCGTTTGGTCACATTTCTCTCAATCCCACGTGCAGTTTTCAAAATATCCCAAACATCCCAATTTCGAGGCCTAAGCCATATTTTGTAGCCAAATTCAGGCTCTCTGCACGTATTCGCAGTTTGAAATTACGACTTTTTTATGCCCAACATATGCCAAGTACTGAAAGCGGCGTTTTGTCACATTTGTCCCAAACCCCCCCTGCAGTTTTCAAAATATCTCAAACATCCCAATTTTGAGGTCTGAGCAATATTTTGGAGCCACATTCTGGCTTTATGCACGTATTCGCAGTTTGAAATTACAACTTTTTTATACCCAACATATGCCAAGTACTGAAAGCGGCGTTTGGTCACATTTGTCTCAATCCCCCCTGCAGTTTTCAAAATATTCCAAACATCCCAATTTCGAGGCCGGAGCCATAATTTGGAGCCAAATTCTGGCTCTCTGCACGTATTCGCAGTTTGAAATTACGACTTTTTTATACCCAACATATGCCAAGTACTGAAAGCGGCTTTTGGTTACATTTGTCGCAAACCCCCCAGCAGTTTTCAAAATATCCCAAACATCACAATATTTAGGCCTGAGCCATATTTTGGAGCCAAATTCTGGCTCATTGCACGTATTCGCAGTTTGATATTACGATTTTTATACCCAACATATGCCAAGTACTGAAAGCGGCAGTGAGTCACATTTTGCACAAACTCCCTTGCAGTTTTCGAAATATCCCAAACATCCCAATTTCGAGGCCTGAGCCATATTTTGGAGCCAAACTCTGGCTGTCTGCACGTATTTGCAGTTTGAAATTATATTATGACTTTTTTATACCCAATATATGCCAAGTACTGAAAGCGGAGTTTGATCACATTTGTCCCTAACCTCCCTGCAGTTTTCAAAATATCCCAAACATCACAATATCGAGGCCTGAGCCATATTTTGGAGCCAAATTATGGCTCTCTGCACAAATTCGCAGTTTGATATTACGATTTTTATACCCAACATATGCTAAGTACTGAAAGCGGCAGTGAGTCACATTTAGCACAAACTCCCCTGCAGTTTTCGAAATATCCCAAATATCCCAATTTCGAAGCCTGAACAATATTTTGGAGCCAAATTCTAGCTTTCTGCACGTATTCGCAATTTGAAATTACGACTTTTTTATGCCCAAAATAAGCCAAGTACTGTAAGCGGCGTTTGGTCACATTTGTCCCAAAACCTCCCTACAGTTTTCAAAATATCCCAAACATCCCAATTTTGAGGCCTGAGCCATATTTTGGAGCCAAATTCTGGCTCTCTGCACGTATTCGCAGTTCGAAATTACGACTATTTTATGCCCAACATATGCCAAGTACTGAAAGCGGCGTTTTGTCACATTTGTCCCAAACCCCCCCCTGCAGTTTTCAAAACATCTCAAACATCCCAATTTTGAGGCCTGAGCAATATTTTGGAGCCAAATTCTGGCTCTATGCACGTATTCGCGGTTTGAAATTACAACATTTTATACCCAACATACGCCAAGTCCTGAAAGCGGCAGTGAGTCACATTCTGCACAAACCCCCCTTGCAGTTTTAAAAATATCCCAAACATCCCAATTTCGAGGCCTGAGCCATATTTTGGAGCCAAATTCAAGCTCTCTGCACGTATTCGCAGTTTGAAATTACGACTTTTTATACCCAACATATGCCAAGTTCTGAAAGCGGCGTTTGGTCATATTTGTCCCCCCCCCCCTTCAGTTTTCAAAATATCCCAAACATCCCAATTTCGAGGACTGAGCAATATTTTAGAGCCAAATTCGGGCTCTATGCACGTATTCGCAGTTTAAAATTATGACTTTTTATACCCAACATATGCCAAGTCCTGAAAGTGGCAGTGAGTCACATTTTGCACAAACTCCCATGCAGTTTTTGAAATATCCAAAATATCCCAATTTCGAAGCCTGAGCCATATTTTGGAGCAAAATTTTAGCTCTCTGCACGTATTCGCAGTTTGAAATTACGACTTTTTTATACCAAACATATGCCAAGTACTGAAAGCGGCGTTTTGTCACATTTGTCCCAAACCTCCCCTGCAGTTTTAAAAATATCTCAAACATCCCAATTTTGAGGCCTGAGCAATATTTTGGAGCCAAATTCTTGCTCTATGCACGTATTCGCGGTTTGAAATTACGACATTTTATACCCAACATATGCATAGTCCTGAAAGCGGCAGTGAGTCACAATTCGCACAAACCCCCCTTCCAGTTTTAAAAATATCCCAAACATCCCAATTTCGAGGCCTGAGCCATATTTTAGAGCCAAATTCAGGCTCTATGCATGTATTCGCGGTTTGAAATTACGACATTTTATACCCAACATATGCAAAGTCTTGATAGCGGCAGTGAGTCAAATTTCGCACAACCTCCCCTGCAGTGTTCGAAATATCCCAAACATCCCAATTTCGAGGCCTGAGAAAAAATATTTTGGAGCCAAACTCTGGCTCTCTGCACGTATTTGCAGTTTGAAATTACGACTTTTTTATACCCAACATATGCAAAGTACTAAACGCGGCGTTTGGTCACATTTGTCCAAAACCGCCCCCTGCAGTTTTCAAAATATCCCAAACATCCCAATTTCGAGGCCTGAGCCATATTTTGGAGCCAAATTCTGGTTCTATGCACGTTTTCGCAGTTTGAAATTACGACATTTTATACCCAACATATGCCAAGTCCTGTAAGCGGCAGTGAGTCACATTTCGCACAAACTCCCCTGCAGTTTTCGAAATATCCCAAATATCCCAATTTTGAGGCCCGAGCTATATTTTGGAGCAAATTCTGGCTCTATGCACGTATTCGCGGTTTGAAATTACGACATTTTATACCCAACATATGTCAAGTACTGAAATCGCCTTTGGTCACATTTGTCCTAAACCCCCCCCCCCCCTGCAGTTTTCAAAATATCTCAAACATCCCAATTTTGAGGCCTGAGCAATATTTTGTAGCCAAATTCTGGCTCTATGCACGTATTCGCGGTTTGAAATTACGACATTTTATACCCAACATATGCCAAGTCCTGAAAGCGGCCGTGAGTCACATTTCGCACAAACTCACCTGCAGTTTTCGAAATATCCCAAATATCCCAATTTTGAGGCCTGAGCCATATTATGGAGCCAAATTCTGGCTCTCTGCACGTATTCGCAGTTTGAAATTACAACTTTTTTTTACCCAACATATGCCATGTACTGAAAGCGGCGTTTGGTCTCATTTGTCTCAATCCCCCCTGCAGTTTTCAAAATATTCTAAATATCCCCATTTCGAGGCCTGAGCCATATTTTGGAGCCAAATTCTGGCTCTCTGCACGTATTCGCAGTTTGAAATAACAACTTTTTTATACCCAATATATGCCAAGTACTGAAAGCGGAGTTTGGTCACATTTGTCCCAAATCCCCCCTGTAGTTTTAAAAATATCCCAAACATCCCAATTTCGAGGCCTGAGCCATATTTTGGAGCCAAATTTTGGCTCTATGTACGTATTCTTAGTTTGAAATTACGACTTTTTTATACCCAACATATACAAAGTACTGAAAGCGGCGTTTGGTCACATTTGTCCCAAACCCCCCCTGCAGTTTTCAAAATATCCCAAACATCCCAATTTCGAGGCCTGAGCAATATTTTGTAGCCAAATTCTGGCTCTATAAACGTATTCGCGGTTTGAAATTACGACATTTTATACCCAACATATGCCAAGTCCTGAAAGCGGCAGTGAGTCACATTTCGCACAAACTCCCCTGCAGTTTTCGAAATATCCCAAATATCCCTATTTCGAAGCCTGAACAATATTTTGGAGCCAAATTCTAGCTTTCTGCACGTATTCGCATTTTGAAATTACGACTTTTTTATGCCCAAAATAAGCCAAGTACTGTAAGCGGCGTTTGGTCACATTTGTCCCAAAACCTCCCTGCAGTTTTCAAAATATCCCAAACATCCCAATTTTGAGGCCTGAGCCATATTTTGGAGCCAAATTCTGGCTCTCTGCACGTATTCGCAGTTCGAAATTACGACTTTTTTATGCCCAACATATGCCAAGTACTGAAAGCGGCGTTTTGTCACATTTGTCCCAAACACCCCCTGCAGTTTTCAAAATTTCTCAAACATCCCAATTTCGAGGCCTGAGCTATATTTTGGAGCCAAATTCTGGCTCTCTGCACGTATTCGCAGTTTGAAATTACGACTTTTTTATACCCAACATATGCAAAGTACTGAAAGTGCCATTTGGTCACATTTATCCCAAACCTCCCTGCAGTTTTCAAGAGATCCCAAACATCCCAATTTCGAGGCATGAGCCATATTTTGGAGCCAAATTCTGGCTCTCTACACGTATTCGCAGGTTGAAATTACGAATTTATATACCCAACATATGCCAAGTACTAAAAGCGGCATTTGGTCACATTTGTCCCAAACCTCCCTGCAGTTTTCAAAATATCCCAAACATCCCAATTTCTAGGCTTGAGCCATGTTTGGGAGCCAAATTCTGACTCTATGCACGTATTCGCGGTTTGAAATTACGATATATTATACCCAACATATGCCAAGACCTGAAAGCGGCTGTAAGTCACATTTTGCACAAACTCCCCTGCAGTTTTCCAAATATCCCAAATATCCCAATTTCGAGGCCTGAACAATATTTTGGAGCCAAATTCAAGCTTTCTGCACGTATTCGCAGTTTGAAATTACGACTTTTTTATGCCCAACATATGCCAAGTACTGAAAGCGGCGTTTGGTCACATTTGTCCCAAACCCTCCCTGCAGTTTTCAAAATATCTCAAACATCTCAATTTCGAGGCCTGAGCAATATTTTGGAGCCAAATTCTGGCTCTATGCACGTATTCGCGGTTTGAAATTACGACATTTTATACCCAACATATGCCAAGTCCTGAAAGCGGCAGTGAGTCACATTTCGCACAAACTCACCTGCAGTTTTCGAAATATCCCAAATATCCCAATTTTGAGGCCTGAGCCATATTTTAGAGCCAAATTCTGGCTCTCTGCACTTATTCGCTGTTTGAAATTACCACTTTTTTATACCAAACATATGCCAAGTACTGAAAGCGGCGTTTGGTCACATTTCTCTCAATCCCACGTGCAGTTTTCAAAATATCCCAAACATCCCAATTTCGAGGCCTAAGCCATATTTTGTAGCCAAATTCAGGCTCTCTGCACGTATTCGCAGTTTGAAATTACGACTTTTTTATGCCCAACATATGCCAAGTACTGAAAGCGGCGTTTTGTCACATTTGTCCCAAACCCCCCCTGCAGTTTTCAAAATATCTCAAACATCCCAATTTTGAGGTCTGAGCAATATTTTGGAGCCACATTCTGGCTTTATGCACGTATTCGCAGTTTGAAATTACAACTTTTTTATACCCAACATATGCCAAGTACTGAAAGCGGCGTTTGGTCACATTTGTCTCAATCCCCCCTGCAGTTTTCAAAATATTCCAAACATCCCAATTTCGAGGCCGGAGCCATAATTTGGAGCCAAATTCTGGCTCTCTGCACGTATTCGCAGTTTGAAATTACGACTTTTTTATACCCAACATATGCCAAGTACTGAAAGCGGCTTTTGGTTACATTTGTCGCAAACCCCCCAGCAGTTTTCAAAATATCCCAAACATCACAATATTTAGGCCTGAGCCATATTTTGGAGCCAAATTCTGGCTCATTGCACGTATTCGCAGTTTGATATTACGATTTTTATACCCAACATATGCCAAGTACTGAAAGCGGCAGTGAGTCACATTTTGCACAAACTCCCTTGCAGTTTTCGAAATATCCCAAACATCCCAATTTCGAGGCCTGAGCCATATTTTGGAGCCAAACTCTGGCTGTCTGCACGTATTTGCAGTTTGAAATTATATTATGACTTTTTTATACCCAATATATGCCAAGTACTGAAAGCGGAGTTTGATCACATTTGTCCTTAACCTTCCTGCAGTTTTCAAAATATCCCAAACATCACAATATCGAGGCCTGAGCCATATTTTGGAGCCAAATTATGGCTCTCTGCACAAATTCGCAGTTTGATATTACGATTTTTATACCCAACATATGCTAAGTACTGAAAGCGGCAGTGAGTCACATTTAGCACAAACTCCCCTGCAGTTTTCAAAATATCCCAAATATCCCAATTTCGAAGCCTGAACAATATTTTGGAGCCAAATTCTAGCTTTCTGCACGTATTCGCAGTTTGAAATTACGACTTTTTTATGCCCAAAATAAGCCAAGTACTGTAAGCGGCGTTTGGTCACATTTGTCCCAAAACCTCCCTACAGTTTTCAAAATATCCCAAACATCCCAATTTTGAGGCCTGAGCCATATTTTGGAGCCAAATTCTGGCTCTCTGCACGTATTCGCAGTTCGAAATTACGACTTTTTTATGCCCAACATATGCCAAGTACTGAAAGCGGCGTTTTGTCACATTTGTCCCAAACCCCCCCCTGCAGTTTTCAAAATATCTCAAACATCCCAATTTTGAGGCCTAAGCTATATTTTGGAGCCAAATTCTGGCTCTATGCACGTATTCGCGGTTTGAAATTACAACATTTTATACCCAACATACGCCAAGTCCTGAAAGCGGCAGTGAGTTACATTTCGCACAAACCCCCCTTGCAGTTTTAAAAATATCCCAAACATCCCAATTTCGAGGCCTGAGCCATATTTTGGAGCCAAATTCAAGCTCTCTGCACGTATTCGCAGTTTGAAATTACGACTTTTTATACCCAACATATGCCAAGTTCTGAAAGCGGCGTTTGGTCATATTTGTCCCCCCCCCCCCCCCTTCAGTTTTCAAAATATCCCAAACATCACAATTTCGAAGACTGAGCAATATTTTAGAGCCAAATTCGGGCTCTATGCACGTATTCGCAGTTTAAAATTATGACTTTTTATACCCAACATATGCCAAGTCCTGAAAGTGGCAGTGAGTCACATTTTGCACAAACTCCCATGCAGTTTTTGAAATATCCAAAATATCCCAATTTCGAAGCCTGAGCCATATTTTGGAGCAAAATTTTAGCTCTCTGCACGTATTCGCAGTTTGAAATTACGACTTTTTTATACCAAACATATGCCAAGTACTGAAAGCGGCGTTTGGTCACATTTGTCCCAATCCCCCCTGCAGTTTTCAAAATATCCCAAACATCTCAATTTCGAGGCCTGAGCCATATCTTAGAGCCAAATTCTGGCTCTCTGCACGTATTCCCAGTTTTAAATTACGACTTTTTATACCCAACATATGTCAAGTACTGAAAGCGGCAGTGAGTCATATTTTGTACAAACTCCCCTGCAGTTTTCAAAATATCCCAAATATTCCAATTTCGAGGCCTGAGCCATATTTTGGAGCCAAATTCTGGCTCTCTGCACATATTCGCAATTTTAAATTACGAATTTTTATACCCAACATATGCCAAGTACTGAAAGCGTCGTTTGGTCACATTGGTCCCAAACCTCTCTGTAGTTTTCAATATATCCCAAATATTCCAATTTCGAGGCCTGAGCCATTTTTTGGAGCAAAATTCTGGCTCTCTGCACGTATTAGCAGTTTGAAATTGCGAATTTTTTTACCCAACATATGCCAATTACTGAAAACTGCGTTTGGTCACATTTGTCCAAATCCCATCTGTAGTTTTCAAAATATCCCACACATCCCAATTTCGAGGCCTGAGCCATATTTTGGAGCTAAATTCTGGCTCTATGCACGTATACGCAGTTTGAAATTACGACTTTTTATACCCAACATATGCCAACTCCTGAAAGCGCAGTGAGTCACATATTGCTCAAACTCCCCTTCAGTTTTCGAAATCTCCCAAATATCCCAATTTCGAGGCCTGAGCCATATTTTGGATCAAATTCTGGCTCTCTGCACGTATTCGCAGTTTGAAATTACGACTTTTTTATACCCAACATATGCCAAGTACTGCAAGTGGCGTTTGGTCACATTTGTCTCAATCCCTCCTGCAGTTTTCAAAATATCCCAAACATCCCAATTTCGAGGACTGAGTCATATTTTGGAGCCAAATTCTGGCTCTATGCACGTATTCGCAGTTTAAAATTACGATTTTTATACCCAACATATGCCAAGTCCTGAAAGTGGCATTGAGTCACATTTTGAACAAACTCCCATGAAGTTTTCGAAATATCCCAAATATCCCAATTTCGAGGCTTGAGCCATAGTTTGGAGCCAAATTCTGGGTCTCTGCACGTATTCGCAGTTTGAAATTACGACTTTTTATACCCAACAGATGCCAAGTACTGAAAGCAGCGTTTGGTCACATGTGTCCCAAATCTCCCTGTTGTTTTCAAAATATCCTAAACATCCTAATTTCGTGGCCTTAGCCATATTTTGGAGCTAAATTCTGGCTCTTTGCACGTATTCGCAGTTTGAAATTGCGACTTTTTTATACCCAACATATGCCAAGTACTGAAAGTGGCAGTGAGTCACATTTTGCTCAAACTCCCCTGCAGTTTTCAAAATATCCCAAACATCCCAATTTCGTGGCCTGAGCCATATTTTGTAGCCAAATTCTGGCTCTCTGCACATATTCGCAGTTTGAAATTACGACTTTTTATACTAAACATATGCCAAGTACTGAAAGCGGCTTTGGTCATATTTGTCCCAATCCCCCTTGCAGTTTTCAAAATATCCCAAACATCTCAATTTTGAGGCCTGAGCCATATTTTGGAGCAAAATTCTGGCTCTATGCACGTTTTCGCGGTTTGAAATTACGATATATTATACCCAACATATGCCAAGTCCTGATAGCGGCAGTGAGTCACATTTCGCACAAACTCCCCTTCAGTTTTCGAAATATCCCAAATATCCCAATTTCGAGGCCTGAGCCATATTTTGGAGCCAAATTCTGGCTCTATGCACGTTTTCGCGGTTTGAAATTACGATATTTTATACACAACATATGCCATCACCTGAAAGCGGCTGTGAATCACATTTTGTACAAACTCGCCTGCAGTTTTTTAATATCCCAAATATCCCAATTTCGAGGCCTGAACAATATTTTGGAGCCAAATTCTAGCTTTCTGCACATATTCGCAGTTTGAAATTACGACTTTTTTATGCCCAAAATATGCCAAGTACTGAAAGCGGCATTTGGTCACATTTGTCCCAAACCCACCTTGCTGTTTTCAAAATATCTCAAACATCCCAATTTCGAGGCCTGAGCAATATTTTGGAGCCAAATTCTGGCTCTATGCACGTATTCGCGGTTTAAAATTACGACATTTTATACCCAACATATGCCAAGTCCTGAAAACAGCAGTGAGTCACATTTCGCACAAACTCCCCTGCAGTTTTCTAAATATCTCAAATATCCCAATTTCGAGGCCTGAACAATATTTTGGAGCCAAATTCTAGCTTTCTGCACGTTTTCGAAGTTTGAAATTACGACTTTTTATACCCATCATATGCCAAGTACTGAAAGTGGCATTTGGTCACATTTGTCCCAAACCTCCCTGCAGTTTTCAAAACATCCCAAACATCCCAATTTCGAGGCCTGAGCAATATTTTGGAGCCAAATTCTGGCTCTAAGCACGTATTCGCGGTTTAAAATTACGACATTTTATACCCAACATATACCAAGTCCTGAAAGCGGCAGTGAGTCACATTTCGCACAAACTCACCTGCAGTTTTCGAAATATCCCAAATATCAAAATTTTGAGGCCTGAGCCATATTTTGGAGCAAAATTCTTGCTCTCTGCACGTATTCGCAGTTTGAAATTTCCACTTTTTTAAACCCAACATATGCCAAGTACTGAAAGCGCCGTTTGGTTGCATTTGTCCCAACCCTCCCAGCAGTTTTCAAAATATCCCAAACATCACAATATCGAGGCCTGAGCCATATTTTGGAGCCAAATACTGGCTCTCTGCACGTGTTCGTAGTTTGATATTACGATTTTTATACCCAACATATGCCAAGTACTGAAAGCGGCAGTGAGTCACATTTTGCACAAACTCCCCTGCAGTCTTCGAAATAACCCAAACATCCCAATTTCGAGGCCTGAGAAAAAATATTTTGGAGCCAAATTCTAGCTTTCTGCACGTTTTCGCAGTTTGAAATTACGACTTTTTTATGCCCAAAATAAGCCAAGTACTGTAAGCAGCGTTTGGTCACATTTGTCCCAAAACCTCCCTGCAGTTTTCAAAATATCCCAAACATCCCAATTTTGAGGCCTGAGCCATATTTTGGAGCCAAATTCTCGCTCTCTGCACGTATTCGCAGTTCGAAATTACGACTTTTTTATGCCCAACATATGCCAAGTACTGAAAGCGGCGTTTTGTCACATTTGTCCCAAACCCCCCCTGCAGTTTTCAAAATATCTCAAACATCCCAATTTTGAGGCCTGAGCAATATTTTGGAGCCAAATTCTGGTTCTATGCACGTATTCGCGGTTTGAAATTACAACATTTTATACCCAACATATGCCAAGTCCTGGAAGCGGCAGTGAGTCACATTTCGCACAAACCCCCCTTGCAGTTTTAAAAATATCCCAAACATCCCAATTTCGAGGCATGAGCCATATTTTGGAGCCAAATTCTGGCTCTCTGCACTTATTCCCAGTTTGAAATTACGACTTTTTATACCCAACATATGCCAAGTTCTGAAAGCGGCGTTTGGTCATATTTGTCCCCCCCCCCCTGCAGTTTTCAAAATATCCCAAACATCCCAATTTCGAGGACTGAGCAATATTTTAGAGCCAAATTCGGGCTCTATGCACGTATTCGCAGTTTAAAATTATGACTTTTTATACCCAACATATGCCAAGTCCTAAAAGTGGCAGTGAGTCACATTTTGCACAAACTCCCATGCAGTTTTCGAAATATCCAATATATCCCAATTTCGAAGCCTGAGCCATATTTTGGAGCCAAATTTTAGCTCTCTGCACGTATTCGCAGTTTGAAATTACGACTTTTTTATACCAAACATATGCCAAGTACTGAAAGCGGCGTTTATTCACATTTGTCCCAATCCCCCCTGCAGTTTTCAAAATATCCCAAACATCTCAATTTCGAGGCCTGAGCCATATTTTGGAGTCAAATTCTGGCTCTCTGCACGTATTCCCAGTTTTAAATTACGACTTTTTATACCCAACATATGTCAAGTACTGAAAGCGGCAGTGAGTCATATTTTGTACAAACTCCCCTGCAGTTTTCAAAATATCCCAAATATTCCAATTTCGAGGCCTGAGCCATATTTTGGAGCTAAATTCTGGCTCTCTGCACGTATTCGCAATTTTAAATTACGAATTTTTATACCCAACATATGCCAAGTACTGAAAGCGGCGTTTGGTCACATTGGTCCCAAACCTCTCTGTAGTTTTCAATATATCCCAAATATTCCAATTTCGAGGCCTGAGCCATTTTTTGGAGCAAAATTCTGGCTCTCTGCACGTATTAGCAGTTTGAAATTGCGATTTTTTTTACCCAACATATGCCAATTACTGAAAACTGCGTTTGGTCACATTTGTCCAAAACCCATCTGTAGTTTTCAAAATATCCCACACATCCCAATTTCGAGGCCTGAGCCATATTTTGGAGCTAAATTCTGGCTCTATGCACGTATATGCAGTTTGAAATTACGACTTTTTATACCCAACATATGCCAAGTCCTGAAAGCGGCAGTGAGTCACATATTGCTCAAACTCCCCTTCAGTTTTCGAAATCTCCCAAATATCCCAATTTCAAGGCCTGAGCCATATTTTGGATCAAATTCTGGCTCTCTGCACGTATTCGCAGTTTGAAATTACGACTTTTTTATACCCAAAAAATGCCAAGTACTGCAAGTGGCGTTTGGTCACATTTGTCTCAATCCCTCCTGCAGTTTTCAAAATATCCCAAACATCCCAATTTCGAGGACTGAGTCATATTTTGGAGCCATATTCTGGCTCTATGCACGTATTCGCAGTTTAAAATTACGATTTTTATACCCAACATATGCCAAGTCCTGAAAGTGGCATTGAGTCACATTTTGAACAAACTCCCATGAAGTTTTCGAAATATGCCAAATATCCCAATTTCGAGGCCTGAGCCATAGTTTGGAGCCAAATTCTGGGTCTCTGCACGTATTCGCAGTTTGAAATTACGACTTTTTATACCCAGCAGATGCCAAGTACTGAAAGCAGCGTTTGGACAAATGTGTCCCAAATCTCTCTGTTGTTTTCAAAATATCCTAAACATCCTAATTTCGAGGCCTGAGCCATATTTTGGAGCCAAATTCTGTCTCTTTGCACGTATTCGCAGTTTGAAATTGCGACTTTTTTATACAAAACATATGCCAAGTACTGAAAGTGGCAGTGAGTCACATTTGGCGCAAACTCCCCTGCAGTTTTCAAAATATCCCAAACATCCCAATTTCGTGGCCTGAGCCATATTTTGTAGCCAAATTCTGGCTCTCTGCACGTATTCGCAGTTTGAAATTACGACTTTTTATACTAAACATATGCCAAGTACTGAAAGCGGCTTTGGTCACATTTGTCCCAATCCCCCTTGCAGTTTTCAAAATATCCCAAACATCTCAATTTTGAGGCCTGAGCCATATTTTGTAGCCAAATTCTGGCTCTCTGCACGTATTCGCAGTTTGAAATTACGACATTTTATACCCAACATATGCCAAGTCCTGAAAGCGGCAGTGATTCACATTTCGCACAAACCCCCTTTGCAGTTTTAAAAATATCTCAAACATCCCAATTTCGAGGCCTGACCCATATTTTGGAGCCAAATTCTGGCTCTATGCTCGTATTCGCGGTTTGAAATTACGACATTTTATACCCAACATATGCCAAGTCCTGTACGCGGCAGTGAGTCACATTTCGCACAAACTCCCCTGCAGTTTTCGAAATATCCCAAATATCCCAATTTTGAGGACTGAGCTATATTTTGGAGCCAAATTCTGGCACTCTGCACGTATTCGAAGTTTGAAGTTACGACTTTTTATATCCAACATATGCCAAGTACTGAAAGTGGCATTTGGTCACATTTGTCCCAAACCTCCCTGCAGTTTTCAAAATATCTAAAACATCCCAATTTCGAGGCATGAGCCATATTTTGGAGCCAAATTCTGGCTCTCTGCACGTATTCGCAGTTTGAAAATACGACTTTATATACCCAACATATGCCAAGTACTGAAAGCGGCGTTTCGTCACATTTGTCCCAAACCTCCCTGCAGTTTTCAAAATATCCCAAACATCCCAATTTCGAGGCCTGAGCCATATTTTAGAGCCAAATTCTGGCTCTATGCACGTTTTCGCGGTTTGAAATTACGATATATTATACCCAACATATGCCAAGTCTTGAAAGCGGCCGTAAGTCACATTTTGCACAAACTCCCCTGCAGTTTTCTAAATATCCCAAATATCCCAATTTCCAGGCCTGAACAATATTTTGGAGCCAAATTCTAGCTTTCTGCACGTATTCGCAGTTTGAAATTACGACTTTTTTATGCCCAACATATGCTAAGTACTGAAAGCGGCGTTTGGTCACATTTGTCTCAATCCCCCCTGCAGTTTTCAAAATATCCCAAACATCCCAATTTCGAGGCCTGAGCAATATTTTGGAGCCAAATTCTGGCTCTCTGCACGTATTCGCAGTTTGAAATTACGACTTTTTTATGCCCAATTATATATGCTAAGTACTGAAAACAGCGTTTGGTCACATTTGTCCCCCCCCCCCCCCCTGCAGTTTTCAAAATATCTCAAACATCCTAATTTCGAGGCCTGAGCAATATTTTGGAGCCAAATTCTGGCTCTATGCACGTATTCGCGGTTTGAAATTACGATATTTTATACCCAACATATGCCATCTCCTGAAAGCGGCAGTGAGTCACATTTTGCACAAACTCCCCTGCAGTCTTCGAAATAACCCAAACATCCCAATTTCGAGGCCTGAGAAAAAATATTTTGGAGCCAAATTCTAGCTTTCTGCACGTTTTCGAAGTTTGAAATTACGACTTTTTATTCCCATCATATGCCAAGTACTGAAAGTGGCATTTGGTCACATTTGTCCCAAACCTCCCTGCAGTTTTCAAAATATCCCAAACATCCCAATTTCGAGGCCTTAGCAATATTTTGGAGCCAAATTCTGGCTCTATGCACGTATTCGCGGATTGAAATTACGATATTTTATACCCAACATATGCCAAGTCCTGAAAGCGGCAGTGAGTCACATTTTGCACAAACTCCCCTGCAGTTTTCTAAATATCCAAAATATCCCAATTTCGAGGCCTGAACAATATTTTGGAGCCAAGTTCTTGCTTTCTGCTCATATTCGCAGTTTGAAATTACGACTTTTTTACGCCCAACATATGCCAAGTACTGAAAGCGGCGATGGGTCACATTTGTCCCAAACCCCCCTTGCAGTTTTTAAAATATCTCAAACATCCCAATATCGAGGCCTGAGCAATATTTTGGAGCCAAATTCTTGCTCTATGCACGTATTCGCAGTTTAAAATTACGATATTTTATACCCAACATATGCCAAGTCCTGAGAGCGGCAGTGAGTCACATTTCGCACAAACTCACTTGCATTTTTCGAAATATCCCAAATATTAAAATTTTGAGGACTGAGCCATATTTTGGAGCCAAATTTTGGCTCTCTGCACGTATTCGCAGTTTGAAATTTCCACTTTTTTAAACCCAACATATGCCTAGTACTGAAAGCGGCGTTTGGTTGCATTTGTCCCAAACCTCACAGCAGTTTTCAAAATATCCCAAACATCACAATATCGAGGCCTGAGCCATATTTTGGAGCCAAATACTGGCTCTCTGCACGTATTCGCAGTTTGATATTACGATTTTTATACCCAACATATGCCAAGTACTGAAAGCGGCAGTGAGTCACATTTTGCACAAACTCCCCTGCAGTGTTCGAAATATCCCAAACATCCCAATTTCGAGGCCTGAGAGAAAATATTTTGGAGCCAAACTCTGGCTCTCTGCACGTATTTGCAGTTTGAAATTACGACTTTTTTATACCCAATATATGCCAAGTACTGAAAGCGGAGTTTGGTCACATTTGTCCCAAACCCCCCCTGCAGTTTTCAAAATATCTCAAACATCCCAATTTCGAGGCCTGACCCATATTTTGGAGCCAAATTCTGGCTCTATGCACGTATTCGCGGTTTGAAATAACGACATTTTATACCCAACATATGCCAAGTACTGAAAGCGGCTTTGGTCACATTTGTCTCAATCCCCCTTGCAGTTTTCAAAATATCCCAAACATCTCAATTTCGAGGCCTGAGCCATATTTTAGAGCAAAATTCTGGCTCAATGCATGTATTCGCGGTTTGAAATTACGACATTTTATACCCAACAAATGCCAAGTCCTGAGAGCGGCAGTGATTCACATTTCGCTCAAACTCCCTTGCTGTTTTCGAAATATCCCAAATATCCCAATTTTGAGGCCTGAGCTATATTTTGGAGCCAAATTCTGGCTCTCTGCACGTATTCGAAGTTTGAAATTACGACTTTTTATACCCATCATATGCCAAGTACTGAAAGTGGCATTTGGTCACATTTGTCCCAAACCTCCCTGCAGTTTTGAAAATATCCCCAAACATCCCAATTTCGAGGCATGAGGCATATTTTGGAGCCAAATTCTGGCTCTCTGCACGTATTCGCAGTTTGAAATTACGAATTTATATACCCAACATATGCCAAGTACTGAAAGCGGCGTTTCGTCACATTTGTCCCAAACCTCCCTGCAGTTTTCAAAATATCCCAAACATCCCAATTTCGAGGCCTGAGCAATATTTTGGAGCCAAATTCTGGCTCTATGCACGTATTCGCGGTTTGAAATTACAACATTTTATACCCAACATATGCCAAGTCCTGAAAGCGGCAGTGAGTCACATTTCGCACAAACCCCCCTTGCAGTTTTAAAAATATCTCAAACATCCCAATTTCGAGGCCTGACCCATATTTTGGAGCCAAATTCTGGCTCTATGCACGTATTTGCGGTTTGAAATTACGACATTTTATACCCAACATATGCCAAGTCCTGTACGCGGCAGGGATTCACATTTCGCACAAACTCCCCTGCAGTTTTTGAAATATCCCAAATATCCCAATTTTGAGGACTGAGCTATATTTTGGAGCCAAATTCTGGCACTCTGCACGTATTCGAAGTTTGAAGTTACGACTTTTTATATCCAACATATGCCAAGTACTGAAAGTGGCATTTGGTCACATTTGTCCCAAACCTCCCTGCAGTTTTCAAAATATCCCAAACATCCCAATTTCGAGGCATGAGCCATATTTTTGAGCCAAATTCTGGTTCTCTGCACGTATTCGCAGTTTGAAAATACGACTTTATATACCCAATATATGCCAAGTACTGAAAGCGGTGTTTCGTCACATTTGTCCCAAACCTCCCTGCAGTTTTCAAAATATCCCAAACATCCCAATTTCGAGGCCTGAGCCATATTTTAGAGCCAAATTCTGGCTCTATGCACGTTTTCGCGGTTTGAAATTACGATATATTATACCGAACATATGCCAAGTCCTGAAAGCGGCTGTGAGTCACATTTTGCACAAACTCCCCTGCAGTTTTCTAAATATCCCAAATATCCCAATTTCGAGGCCTGAACAATATTTTGGAGCCAAATTCTAGCTTTCTGCACGTATTCGCAGTTTGAAATTACGACTTTTTTATGCCCAACATATGCTAAGTACTGAAAGCGGCGTTCGGTCACATTTGTCTCAATCCTCCCTGCAGTTTTCAAAATATCCCAAACATCCCAATTTCGAGGCCTGAGCAATATTTTGGAGCCAAATTCTGGCTCTCTGCACGTATTCGCAGTTTGAAATTACGACTTTTTTATGCCCAACATATGCTAAGTACTGAAAGCAGCGTTTGGTCACATTTGTCCCAACCCCCCCCCCCCTGCAGTTTTCAAAATATCTCAAACATCCTAATTTCGAGGCCTGAGCAATATTTTGGAGCCAAATTCTGGCTCTATGCACGTATTCGCGGTTTGAAATTACGATATTTTATACCCAACATATGCCATCTCCTGAAAGCGGCAGTGAGTCACATTTTGCACAAACTCGCCTGCAGTTTTCTAAATATCCCAAATATCCCAATTTCGAGGCCTGAACAATATTTTGGAGCCAAATTCTAGCTTTCTGTACATATTCGCAGTTTGAAATTACGACTTTTTTATGCCCAACATATGCCAAGTAGTGAAAGCGGCGATGGTCACATTTGTCCCAAACCCCCCTTGCAGTTTTCAAAATATCTCAAACATCCCAATTTCGAGGCCTGAGCAATATTTTGGAGCCAAATTCTGGCTCTATGCACGTATTCGCGGTTTAAAATTACGACATTTTATACCAAACATATGCAAAGTCCTGAAAGCGGCAGTGAGTCACATTTCGCACAAACTCCCCTGCAGTTTTCAAAATATCTCAAACATCCCAATTTCGAGGCCTGAGCAATATTTTGGAGCCAAATTCTAGCTTTCTGCACGTATTCGCAGTTTGAAATTACGACTTTTTATACCCATCATATGCCAAGTACTGAAAGTGGCATTTGGTCACATTTGTCCCAAACCTCCCTGCAGTTATCAAAATATCCCAAACAACCCAATTTCGAGGCATGAGCCATATTTTGGAGCCAAATTCTGGCTCTATGCACGTATTCGCGGATTGAAATTACGATATTTTGTACCCAACATATGCCAAGTCCTGAAAGCGGCAGTGAGTCACATTTTGCACAAACTCCCCTGCAGTTTTCTAAATATCCAAAATATCCCAATTTCGAGGCCTGAACAATATTTTGGAGCCAAATTCTTGCTTTCTGCTCATATTCGCAGTTTGAAATTACGACTTTTTTACGCCCAACATATGCCAAGTACTGAAAGCGGCGATGGGTCACATTTGTCCCAAACCCCCCTTGCAGTTTTTAAAATATCTCAAACATCCCAATTTCGAGGCCTGAGCAATATTTTGGAGCCAAATTCTTGCTCTATGCACGTATTCGCAGTTTAAAATTACGATATTTTATACCCAACATATGCCAAGTCCTGAGAGCGGCAGTGAGTCACATTTCGCACAAACTCACTTGCATTTTTCGAAATATCCCAAATATCAAAATTTTGAGGACTGAGCCATATTTTGGAGCCAAATTTTGGCTCTCTGCACGTAGTCGCAGTTTGAAATTTCCACTTTTTTAAACCCAACATATGCCAAGTACTGAAAGCGGCGTTTGGTTGCATTTGTCCCAAACCTCACAGCAATTTTCAAAATATCCCAAACATCACAATATCGAGGCCTGAGCCATATTTTGGAGCCAAATACTGGCTCTCTGCACGTATTCGCAGTTTGATATTACGATTTTTATACCCAACATATGCCAAGTACTGAAAGCGGCAGTGAGTCACATTTTGCACAAACTCCCCTGCAGTGTTCGAAATATCCCAAACATCTCAATTTCGAGGCCTGAGAAAAAATATTTTGGAGCCAAACTCTGGCTCTCTGCACGTATTTGCAGTTTGAAATTACGACTTTTTTATACCCAATATATGCCAAGTACTGAAAGCGGAGTTTGGTCACATTTGTCCCAAACCCCCCCTGCAGTTTTCAAAATATCTCAAACATCCCAATTTCGAGGCCTGACCCATATTTTGGAGCCAAATTCTGGCTCTATGCACGTATTCGCGGTTTGAAATAACGACATTTTATACCCAACATATGCTAAGTACTGAAAGCGGCTTTGGTCACATTTGTCTCAATCCCCCTTGCAGTTTTCAAAATATCCCAAACATCTCAATTTCGAGGCCCGAGCCATATTTTGGAGCAAAATTCTGGCTCTATGCATGTATTCGCGGTTTGAAATTACGACATTTTATACCCAACAAATGCCAAGTCCTGAAAGTGGCAGTGATTCACATTTCGCACAAACTCCCTTGCTGTTTTCGAAATATCCCAAATATCCCAATTTTGAGGCCTGAGATATATTTTGGAGCCAAATTCTGGCTCTCTGCACGTATTCGAAGTTTGAAATTACGACTTTTTATACCCATCATATGCCAAGTACTGAAAGTGGCATTTGGTCACATTTGTCCCAAACCTCCCTGCAGTTTTGAAAATATCCCCAAACATCCCAATTTCGAGGCATGAGGCATATTTTGGAGCCAAATTCTGGCTCTCTGCACGTATTCGCAGTTTGAAATTACGAATTTATATACCCAACATATGCCAAGTACTGAAAGCGACGTTTCGTCACATTTGTCCCAAACCTCCCTGCAGTTTTCAAAATATCCCAAACATCCCAATTTCGAGGCCTGAGCAATATTTTGGAGCCAAATTCTGGCTCTATGCACGTATTCGCGGTTTGAAATTACAACATTTTATACCCAACATATGCCAAGTCCTGAAAGCGGCAGTGAGTCACATTTCGCACAAACCCCCCTTGCAGTTTTAAAAATATCTCAAACATCCCAATTTCGAGGCCTGACCCATATTTTGGAGCCAAATTCTGGCTCTATGCACGTATTTGCGGTTTGAAATTACGACATTTTATACCCAACATATGCCAAGTCTTGTACGCGGCAGTGATTCACATTTCGCACAAACTCCCCTGCAGTTTTCGAAATATCCCAAATATCCCAATTTTGAGGACTGAGCTATATTTTGGAGCCAAATTCTGGCACTCTGCACGTATTCGAAGTTTGAAGTTACGACTTTTTATATCCAACATATGCCAATTACTGAAAGTGGCATTTGGTCACATTTGTCCCAAACCTCCCTGCAGTTTTCAAAATATTCCAAACATCCCAATTTCGAGGCATGAGCCATATTTTGGAGCCAAA
Source organism: Procambarus clarkii (assembly GCF_040958095.1). Taxonomy (NCBI): domain Eukaryota; kingdom Metazoa; phylum Arthropoda; class Malacostraca; order Decapoda; family Cambaridae; genus Procambarus; species Procambarus clarkii. The sequence continues at coordinate 4,117,989 of NC_091159.1, forward strand.
TTCTGGTTCTCTGCACGTATTCGCAGTTTGAAAATACGAATTTATATACCCAATATATGCCAAGTACTGAAAGCGGCGTTTCGTCACATTTGTCCCAAACCTCCCTGCAGTTTTCAAAATATCCCAAACATCCCAATTTCGAGGCCTGAGCCATATCTTAGAGCCAAATTCTGGCTCTATGCACGTTTTCGCGGTTTGAAATTACGATATATTATACCCAACATATGCCAAGTCCTGAAAGCGGCTGTGAGTCACATTTTGCACAAACTCCCCTGCAGTTTTCAAAATATCCCAAACATCCCAATTTCGAGGCCTGAGCAATATTTTGGAGCCAAATTCTGGCTCTCTGCACGTATTCGCAGTTTGAAATTACGACTTTTTTATGCCCAACATATGCTAAGTACTGAAAGCAGCGTTTGGTCACATTTGTCCCAACCCCCCCCCCCCCCCCCCTGCAGTTTTCAAAATATCTCAAACATCCTAATTTCGAGGCCTGAGCAATATTTTGGAGCCAAATTCTGGCTCTATGCACGTATTCGCGGTTTGAAATTACGATATTTTATACCCAACATATGCCATCTCCTGAAAGCGGCAGTGAGGCACATTTTGCACAAACTCGCCTGCAGTTTTCTAAATATCCCAAATATCCCAATTTCGAGGCCTGAACAATATTTTGGAGCCAAATTCTAGCTTTCTGCACATATTCGCAGTTTGAAATTACGACTTTTTTATGCCCAACATATGCCAAGTAGTGAAAGCGGCGATGGTCACATTTGTCCCAAACCCCCCTTGCAGTTTTCAAAATATCTCAAACATCCCAATTTCGAGGCCTGAGCAATATTTTGGAGCCCAATTCTGGCTCTATGCACGTATTCGCGGTTTAAAATTACGACATTTTATACCAAACATATGCAAAGTCCTGAAAGCGGCAGTGAGTCACATTTCGCACAAACTCCCCTGCAGTTTTCAAAATATCTCAAACATCCCAATTTCGAGGCCTGAGCAATATTTTGGAGCCAAATTCTAGCTTTCTGCACGTATTCGCAGTTTGAAATTACGACTTTTTTATGCCCAACATATGCTAAGTACTGATAGCGGCTTTGGTCACATTTGTCCCAATACCCCTTGCAGTTTTCAAAATATCCCAAACATCTCAATTTCGAGGCCTGAGCCATATTTTGGAGCAAAATTCTGGCTCTATGCATGTATTCGCGGTTTGAAATTACGACATTTTATACCCAACATATGCCAAGTCCTGAAAGCGGCAGTGAGTCACATTTTGCACAAACTCCCCTGCAGTTTTCTAAATATCCAAAATATCCCAATTTCGAGGCCTGAGCTATATTTTGGAGCCAAATTCTGGCTCTCTGCACATATTCGAAGTTTGAAATTACGACTTTTTATACCCATCATATGCCAAGTACTGAAAGTGGCATTTGGTCACATTTGTCCCAAACCTCCCTGCAGTTTTCAAAATATCCCAAACAACCCAATTTCGAGGCATGAGCCATATTTTGGAGCCAAATTCTGGCTCTATGCACGTATTCGCGGATTGAAATTACGATATTTTATACCCAACAAATGCCAAGTACTGAAAGCGGCGATGGGTCACATTTCGCACAAACTCACCTGCAGTTTTCGAAATATCCCAATTGTCAAAATTTTGAGGACTGAGCCATATTTTGGAGCCAAATTTTGGCTCTCTGCACGTATTCGCAGTTTGAAATTTCCACTTTTTTAAACCCAACATATGCCAAGTACTGAAAGCGGCGTTCGGTTGCATTTGTCCCAAACCTCACAGCAGTTTTCAAAATATCCCAAACATCACAATATCGAGGCCTGAGCCATATTTTGGAGCCAAATACTGGCTCTCTGCACGTATTCGCAGTTTGATATTACGATTTTTATACCTAACATATGCCAAGTACTGAAAGCGGCAGTGAGTCACATTTTGCACAAACTCCCCTGCAGTGTTCGAAATATCCCAAACATCCCAATTTCGAGGCCTGAGAAAAAATATTTTGGAGCCAAACTCTGGCTCTCTTGCCGTATTTGCAGTTTGAAATTACGAATTTTTTATACCCAATATATGCCAAGTACTGAAAGCGGAGTTTGGTCACATTTGTCCCAAACCCCCCCTGCAGTTTTCAAAATATCTCAAACATCCCAATTTCGAGGCCTGACCCATATTTTGGAGCCAAATTCTGGCTCTATGCACGTATTCGTGGTTTGAAATTACGATATTTTATACCCAACATATGCCAAGTCCTGAAAGCGGCAGTGAGTCACATTTTGCACAAACTCCCCTGCAGTTTTCTAAATATCCAAAATATCCCAATTTCGAGACCTGAACAATAATTTGGAGCCAAATTCTAGCTTTCTGCACGTATTCGCAGTTTGAAATTACGACTTTTTTATGCCCAACATATGCTAAGTACTGAAAGCGGCGTTTGGTCACATTTGTCCCAAACCCCCCCCCCCCCTGCAGTTTTCAAAATATCTCAAACATCCCAATTTCGAGGCATGAGCTATATTTTGGAGCCAAATTCTGGCTCTATACACGTATTCGCGGATTGAAATTACGATATTTTATACCCAACATATGCCAAGTCCTGAAAGCGGCAGTGAGTCACATTTTGCACAAACTCCCCTGCAGTTTTCTAAATATCCAAAATATCCCAATTTCGAGGCCTGAACAATATTTTGGAGCCAAATTCTTGCTTTCTGCTCATATTCGCAGTTTGAAATTACGACTTTTTTACGCCCAACATATGCCAAGTACTGAAAGTGGCGATGGGTCACATTTGTCCCAAACCCCCCTTGCAGTTTTTAAAATATCTCAAACATCCCAATTTCGAGGCCTGAGCAATAATTTGGAGCCAAATTCTTGCTCTATGCACGTATTCGCAGTTTAAAATTACGATATTTTATACCCAACATATGCCAAGTCCTGAGAGCGGCAGTGAGTCACATTTCGCACAAACTCACTTGCATTTTTCGAAATATCCCAAATATCAAAATTTTGAGGACTGAGCCATATTTTGGAGCCAAATTTTGGTTCTCTGCACGTATTCGCAGTTTGAAAATACGAATTTATATACCCAACATATGCCAAGTACTGAAAGCGACGTTTCGTCACATTTGTCCCAAACCTCCCTGCAGTTTTCAAAATATCCCAAACATCCCAATTTCGAGGCCTGAGCAATATTTTGGAGCCAAATTCTGGCTCTATGCACGTATTCGCGGTTTGAAATTACAACATTTTATACCCAACATATGCCAAGTCCTGAAAGCGGCAGTGAGTCACATTTCGCACAAACCCCCCTTGCAGTTTTAAAAATATCTCAAACATCCCAATTTCGAGGCCTGACCCATATTTTGGAGCCAAATTCTGGCTCTATGCACGTATTTGCGGTTTGAAATTACGACATTTTATACCCAACATATGCCAAGTCCTGTACGCGGCAGTGATTCACATTTCGCACAAACTCCCCTGCAGTTTTCGAAATATCCCAAATATCCCAATTTTGAGGACTGAGCTATATTTTGGAGCCAAATTCTGGCACTCTGCACGTATTCGATGTTTGAAGTTACGACTTTTTATATCCAACATATGCCAATTACTGAAAGTGGCATTTGGTCACATTTGTCCCAAACCTCCCTGCAGTTTTCAAAATATTCCAAACATCCCAATTTCGAGGCATGAGCCATATTTTGGAGCCAAATTCTGGTTCTCTGCACGTATTCGCAGTTTGAAAATACGAATTTATATACCCAATATATGCCAAGTACTGAAAGCGGCGTTTCGTCACATTTGTCCCAAACCTCCCTGCAGTTTTCAAAATATCCCAAACATCTCAATTTCGAGGCCTGAGCCATATTTTGGAGCAAAATTCTGGCTCTATGCATGTATTCGCGGTTTGAAATTACGACATTTTATACCCAACATATGCCAAGTCCTGAAAGCGGCAGTGATTCACATTTCGCACAAACTCCCTTGCTGTTTTCGAAATATCCCAAATATCCCAATTTTGAGGCCTGAGCTATATTTTGGAGCCAAATTCTGGCTCTCTGCACATATTCGAAGTTTGAAATTACGACTTTTTATACCCATCATATGCCAAGTACTGAAAGTGGCATTTGGTCACATTTGTCCCAAACCTCCCTGCAGTTTTCAAAATATCCCAAACAACCCAATTTCGAGGCATGAGCCATATTTTGGAGCCAAATTCTGGCTCTATGCACGTATTCGCGGATTGAAATTACGATATTTTATACCCAACAAATGCCAAGTCCTGAAAGCGGCAGTGAGTCACATTTTGCACAAACTCCCCTGCAGTTTTCTAAATATCCAAAATATCCCAATTTCGAGGCCTGACCCATATTTTGGAGCCAAATTCTGGCTCTATGCACGTATTCGCGGTTTGAAATTACGACATTTTATACCCAACATATGTGAAGTCCTGAAAGAGGCAGTGAGTCACATTTCGCACAAACTCACCTGCAGTTTTCGAAATATCCCAAATATCCCAATTTTGAGGCCTGAGCTATATTTTGGAGCCAAATTCTGGCACTCTGCACGTATTCGAAGTTTGAAGTTACGACTTTTTTATGCCCAACATATGCTAAGTACTGAAAGCGGCGTTTGGTCACATTTGTCCCAAACCCCCCCCCCCCTGCAGTTTTCAAAATATCTCAAACATCCCAATTTCGAGGCATGAGCTATATTTTGGAGCCAAATTCTGGCTCTATGCACGTATTCGCGGATTGAAATTACGATATTTTATACCCAACATATGCCAAGTCCTGAAAGCGGCAGTGAGTCACATTTTGCACAAACTCCCCTGCAGTTTTCTAAATATCCAAAATATCCCAATTTCGAGGCCTGAACAATATTTTGGAGCCAAATTCTTGCTTTCTGCTCATATTCGCAGTTTGAAATTAGGCCTTTTTTACGCCCAACATATGCCAAGTACTGAAAGCGGCGATGGGTCACATTTGTCCCAAACCCCCCTTGCAGTTTTTAAAATATCTCAAACATCCCAATTTCGAGGCCTGAGCAATATTTTGGAGCCAAATTCTTGCTCTATGCACGTATTCGCAGTTTAAAATTACGATATTTTATACCCAACATATGCCAAGTCCTGAGAGCGGCAGTGAGTCACATTTCGCACAAACTCACTTGCATTTTTCGAAATATCCCAAATATCAAAATTTTGAGGACTGAGCCATATTTTGGAGCCAAATTTTGGCTCTCTGCACGTATTCGCAGTTTGAAATTTCCACTTTTTTAAACCCAACATATGCCAAGTACTGAAAGCGGCGTTTGGTGGCATTTGTCCCAAACCTCACAGCAATTTTCAAAATATCCCAAACATCACAATATCGAGGCCTGAGCCATATTTTGGAGCCAAATACTGGCTCTCTGCACGTATTCGCAGTTTGATATTACGATTTTTATACCCAACATATGCCAAGTACTGAAAGCGGCAGTGAGTCACATTTTGCACAAACTCCCCTGCAGTGTTCGAAATATCCCAAACATCTCAATTTCGAGGCCTGAGAAAAAATATTTTGGAGCCAAACTCTGGCTCTCTGCACGTATTTGCAGTTTGAAATTACGACTTTTTTATACCCAATATATGCCAAGTACTGAAAGCGGAGTTTGGTCACATTTGTCCCAAACCCCCCCTGCAGTTTTCAAAATATCTCAAACATCCCAATTTCGAGGCCTGACCCATATTTTGGAGCCAAATTCTGTCTCTATGCACGTATTCGCGGTTTGAAATAACGACATTTTATACCCAACATATGCTAAGTACTGAAAGCGGCTTTGGTCACATTTGTCTCAATCCCCCTTGCAGTTTTCAAAATATCCCAAACATCTCAATTTCGAAGCCTGAGCCATATTTTGGAGCAAAATTCTGGCTCTATGCATGTATTCGCGGTTTGAAATTACGACATTTTATACCCAACAAATGCCAAGTCCTGAAAGCGGCAGTGATTCACATTTCGCACAAACTCCCTTGCTGTTTTCGAAATATCCCAAATATCCCAATTTTGAGGCCTGAGCTATATTTTGGAGCCAAATTCTGGCTCTCTGCACGTATTCGAAGTTTGAAATTACGACTTTTTATACCCATCATATGCCAAGTACTGAAAGTGGCATTTGGTCACATTTGTCCCAAACCTCCCTGCAGTTTTGAAAATATCCCCAAACATCCCAATTTCGAGGCATGAGGCATATTTTGGAGCCAAATTCTGGCTCTCTGCACGTATTCGCAGTTTGAAATTACGAATTTATATACCCAACATATGCCAAGTACTGAAAGCGACGTTTCGTCACATTTGTCCCAAACCTCCCTGCAGTTTTCAAAATATCCCAAACATCCCAATTTCGAGGCCTGAGCAATATTTTGGAGCCAAATTCTGGCTCTATGCACGTATTCGCGGTTTGAAATTACAACATTTTATACCCAACATATGCCAAGTCCTGAAAGCGGCAGTGAGTCACATTTCGCACAAACCCCCCTTGCAGTTTTAAAAATATCTCAAACATCCCAATTTCGAGGCCTGACCCATATTTTGGAGCCAAATTCTGGCTTTATGCACGTATTTGCGGTTTGAAATTACGACATTTTATACCCAACATATGCCAAGTCCTGTACGCGGCAGTGATTCACATTTCGCACAAACTCCCCTGCAGTTTTCGAAATATCCCAAATATCCCAATTTTGAGGACTGAGCTATATTTTGGAGCCAAATTCTGGCACTCTGCACGTATTCGAAGTTTGAAGTTACGACTTTTTATATCCAACATATGCCAATTACTGAAAGTGGCATTTGGTCACATTTGTCCCAAACCTCCCTGCAGTTTTCAAAATATTCCAAACATCCCAATTTCGAGGCATGAGCCATATTTTGGAGCCAAATTCTGGTTCTCTGCACGTATTCGCAGTTTGAAAATACGAATTTATATACCCAATATATGCCAAGTACTGAAAGCGGCGTTTCGTCACATTTGTCCCAAACCTCCCTGCAGTTTTCAAAATATCCTAAACATCCCAATTTCGAGGCCTGAGCCATATTTTAGAGCCAAATTCTGGCTCTATGCACGTTTTCGCGGTTTGAAATTACGATATATTATACCCAACATATGCCAAGTCCTGAAAGCGGCTGTGAGTCACATTTTGCACAAACTCCCCTGCAGTTTTCAAAATATCCCAAACATCCATATTTCGAGGCCTGAGCAATATTTTGGAGCCAAATTCTGGCTCTCTGCACGTATTCGCAGTTTGAAATTACGACTTTTTTATGCCCAACATATGCTAAGTACTGAAAGCAGCGTTTGGTCACATTTGTCCCCCCCCCCCCCCCTGCAGTTTTCAAAATATCTCAAACATCCTAATTTCGAGGCCTGAGCAATATTTTGGAGCCAAATTCTGGCTCTATGCACGTATTCGCGGTTTGAAATTACGATATTTTATACCCAACATATGCCATCTCCTGAAAGCGGCAGTGAGGCACATTTTGCACAAACTCGCCTGCAGTTTTCTAAATATCCCAAATATCCCAATTTCGAGGCCTTAACAATATTTTGGAGCCAAATTCTAGCTTTCTGCACATATTCGCTGTTTGAAATTACGACTTTTTTATGCCCAACATATGCCAAAGTAGTGAAAGCGGCGATGGTCACATTTGTCCCAAACCCCCCTTGCAGTTTTCAAAATATCTCAAACATCCCAATTTCGAGGCCTGAGTAATATTTTGGAGCCCAATTCTGGCTCTATGCACGTATTCGCGGTTTAAAATTACGACATTTTATACCAAACATATGCAAAGTCCTGAAAGCGGCAGTGAGTCACATTTCGCACAAACTCCCCTGCAGTTTTCAAAATATCTCAAACATCCCAATTTCGAGGCCTGAGCAATATTTTGGAGCCAAATTCTAGCTTTCTGCACGTATTCGCAGTTTGAAATTACGACTTTTTTATGCCCAACATATGCTAAGTACTGAAAGCGGCTTTGGTCACATTTGTCCCAATACCCCTTGCAGTTTTCAAAATATCCCAAACATCTCAATTTCGAGGCCTGAGCCATATTTTGGAGCAAAATTCTGGCTCTATGCATGTATTCGCGGTTTGAAATTACGACATTTTATACCCAACATATGCCAAGTCCTGAAAGCGGCAGTGATTCACATTTCGCACAAACTCCCTTGCTGTTTTCGAAATATCCCAAATATCCCAATTTTGAGGCCTGAGCTATATTTTGGAGCCAAATTCTGGCTCTCTGCACATATTCGAAGTTTGAAATTACGACTTTTTATACCCATCATATGCCAAGTACTGAAAGTGGCATTTGGTCACATTTGTCCCAAACCTCCCTGCTGTTTTCAAAATATCCCAAACAACCCAATTTCGAGGCATGAGCCATATTTTGGAGCCAAATTCTGGCTCTATGCACGTATTCGCGGATTAAAATTACGATATTTTATACCCAACATATGCCAAGTCCTGAAAGCGGCAGTGAGTCACATTTTGCACAAACTCCCCTGCAGTTTTCTAAATATCCAAAATATCCCAATTTCGAGGCCTGAACAATATTTTGGAGCCAAATTCTTTCTTTCTGCTCATATTCGCAGTTTGAAATTACGACTTTTTTATGCCCAACATATGCCAAGTACTGAAAGCGGCGATGGGTCACATTTGTCCCAAACCCCCCTTGCAGTTTTAAAAATATCTCAAACATCCCAATTTCGAGGCCTGAGCAATATTTTGAAGCCAAATTCTGGCTCTATGCACGTATTCGCAGTTTAAAATTACGATATTTTATACCCAACATATGCCAAGTCCTGAAAGCGGCAGTGAGTCACATTTCGCACAAACTCACCTGCAGTTTTCGAAATATCCCAAATATCAAAATTTTGAGGACTGAGCCATATTTTGGAGCCAAATTTTGGCTCTCTGCACGTATTCGCAGTTTGAAATTTCCACTTTTTTAAACCCAACATATGCCAAGTACTGAAAGCGGCGTTCGGTTGCATTTGTCCCAAACCTCACAGCAGTTTTCAAAATATCCCAAACATCACAATATCGAGGCCTGAGCCATATTTTGGAGCCAAATACTGGCTCTCTGCACGTATTCGCAGTTTGATATTACGATTTTTATACCTAACATATGCCAAGTACTGAAAGCGGCAGTGAGTCACATTTTGCACAAACTCCCCTGCAGTGTTCGAAATATCCCAAACATCCCAATTTCGAGGCCTGAGAAAAAATATTTTGGAGCCAAACTCTGGCTCTCTGCACGTATTTGCAGTTTGAAATTACGACTTTTTTATACCCAATATATGCCAAGTACTGAAAGCGGAGTTTGGTCACATTTGTCCCAAACCCCCCCTGCAGTTTTCAAAATATCTCAAATATCCCAATTTCGAGGCCTGACCCATATTTTGGAGCCAAATTCTGGCTCTATGCACGTATTCGCGGTTTGAAATTACGACATTTTATACCCAACATATGTGAAGTCCTGAAAGAGGCAGTGAGTCACATTTCGCACAAACTCCCCTGCAGTTTTCTAAATATCCCAAATATCCCAATTTCGAGGCCTGAACAATATTTTGGAGCCAAATTCTAGCTTTCTGCACGTATTCGCAGTTTGAAATTACGACTTTTTTATGCCCAACATATGCTAAGTACTGAAAGCGGCGTTTGGTCACATTTGTCTCAATCCTCCCTGCAGTTTTCAAAATATCCCAAACATCCCAATTTCGAGGCCTGAGCAATATTTTGGAGCCAAATTCTGGCTCTCTGCACGTATTCGCAGTTTGAAATTACGACTTTTTTATGCCCAACATATGCTAAGTACTGAAAGCAGCGTTTGGTCACATTTGTCCCAACCCCCCCCCCCCCTGCAGTTTTCAAAATATCTCAAACATCCTAATTTCGAGGCCTGAGCAATATTTTGGAGCCAAATTCTGGCTCTATGCACGTATTCGCGGTTTGAAATTACGATATTTTATACCCAACATATGCCATCTCCTGAAAGCGGCAGTGAGGCACATTTTGCACAAACTCGCCTGCAGTTTTCTAAATATCCCAAATATCCCAATTTCGAGGCCTGAACAATATTTTGGAGCCAAATTCTAGCTTTCTGCACATATTCGCAGTTTGAAATTACGACTTTTTTATGCCCAACATATGCCAAGTAGTGAAAGCGGCGATGGTCACATTTGTCCCAAACCCCCCTTGCAGTTTTCAAAATATCTCAAACATCCCAATTTCGAGGCCTGAGCAATATTTTGGAGCCAAATTCTGGCTCTATGCACGTATTCGCGGTTTTAAATTACGACATTTTATACCAAACATATGCAAAGTCCTGAAAGCGGCAGTGAGTCACATTTCGCACAAACTCCCCTGCAGTTTTCAAAATATCTCAAACATCCCAATTTCGAGGCCTGAGCAATATTTTGGAGCCAAATTCTAGCTTTCTGCACGTATTCGCAGTTTGAAATTACGACTTTTTTATGCCCAACATATGCTAAGTACTGAAAGCGGCTTTGGTCACATTTGTCCCAATCCCCCTTGCAGTTTTCAAAATATCCCAAACATCTCAATTTCGAGGCCTGAGCCATATTTTGGAGCAAAATTCTGGCTCTATGCATGTATTCGCGGTTTGAAATTACGACATTTTATACCCAACATATGCCAAGTCCTGAAAGCGGCAGTGATTCACATTTCGCACAAACTCCCTTGCTGTTTTCGAAATATCCCAAATATCCCAATTTTCAGCCTGAGCTATATTTTGGAGCCAAATTCTGGCTCTCTGCACATATTCGAAGTTTGAAATTACGACTTTTTATACCCATCATATGCCAAGTACTGAAAGTGGCATTTGGTCACATTTGTCCCAAACCTCCCTGCAGTTTTCAAAATATCCCAAACAACCCAATTTCGAGGCATGAGCCATATTTTGGAGCCAAATTCTGGCTCTATGCACGTATTCGCGGATTGAAATTACGATATTTTATACCCAACATATGCCAAGTCCTGAAAGCGGCAGTGAGTCACATTTTGCACAAACTCCCCTGCAGTTTTCTAAATATCCAAAATATCCCAATTTCGAGGCCTGAACAATATTTTGGAGCCAAATTCTTGCTTTCTGCTCATATTCGCAGTTTGAAATTACGATTTTTTATGCCCAACATATGCCAAGTACTGAAAGCGGCGATGGGTCACATTTGTCCCAAACCCCCCTTGCAGTTTTAAAAATATCTCAAACATCCCAATTTCGAGGCCTGACCAATATTTTGAAGCCAAATTCTGGCTCTATGCACGTATTCGCAGTTTAAAATTACGATATTTTATACCCAACATATGCCAAGTCCTGAAAGCGGCAGTGAGTCACATTTCGCACAAACTCACCTGCAGTTTTCGAAATATCCCAAATATCAAAATTTTGAGGACTTAGCCATATTTTGGAGCCAAATTTTGGCTCTCTGCACGTATTCGCAGTTTGAAATTTCCACTTTTTTAAACCCAACATATGCCATGTACTGAAAGCGGCGTTCGGTTGCATTTGTCCCAAACCTCACAGCAGTTTTCAAAATATCCCAAACATCACAATATCGAGGCCTGAGCCATATTTTGGAGCCAAATACTGGCTCTCTGCACGTATTCGCAGTTTGATATTACGATTTTTATACCTAACATATGCCAAGTACTGAAAGCGGCAGTGAGTCACATTTTGCACAAACTCCCCTGCAGTGTTCGAAATATCCCAAACATCCCAATTTCGAGGCCTGAGAAAAAATATTTTGGAGCCAAACTCTGGCTCTCTGCACGTATTTGCAGTTTGAAATTACGACTTTTTTATACCCAATATATGCCAAGTACTGAAAGCGGAGTTTGGTCACATTTGTCCCAAACCCCCCCCCTGCAGTTTTCAAAATATCTCAAACATCCCAATTTCGAGGCCTGACCCATATTTTGGAGCCAAATTCTGGCTCTATGCACGTATTCGCGGTTTGAAATTACGACATTTTATACCCAACATATGTGAAGTCCTGAAAGAGGCAGTGAGTCACATTTCGCACAAACTCCCCTGCAGTTTTCTAAATATCCCAAATATCCCAATTTCGAGGCCTGAACAATATTTTGGAGCCAAATTCTAGCTTTCTGCACGTATTCGCAGTTTGAAATTACGACTTTTTTATGCCCAACATATGCTAAGTACTGAAAGCGGCGTTTGGTCACATTTGTCTCAATCCTCCCTGCAGTTTTCAAAATATCCCAAACATCCCAATTTCGAGGCCTGAGCAATATTTTGGAGCCAAATTCTGGCTCTCTGCACGTATTCGCAGTTTGAAATTACGACTTTTTTATGCCCAACATATGCTAAGTACTGAAAGCAGCGTTTGGTCACATTTGTCCCAACCCTCCCCCCCCTGCAGTTTTCAAAATATCTCAAACATCCTAATTTCGAGGCCTGAGCAATATTTTGGAGCCAAATTCTGGCTCTATGCACGTATTCGCGGTTTGAAATTACGATATTTTATACCCAACATATGCCATCTCCTGAAAGCGGCAGTGAGGCACATTTTGCACAAACTCGCCTGCAGTTTTCTAAATATCCCAAATATCCCAATTTCGAGGCCTGAACAATATTTTGGAGCCAAATTCTAGCTTTCTGCACATATTCGCAGTTTGAAATTACGACTTTTTTATGCCCAACATATGCCAAGTAGTGAAAGCGGCGATGGTCACATTTGTCCCAAACCCCCCTTGCAGTTTTCAAAATATCTCAAACATCCCAATTTCGAGGCCTGAGCAATATTTTGGAGCCAAATTCTGGCTCTATGCACGTATTCGCGGTTTAAAATTACGACATTTTATACCAAACATATGCAAAGTCCTGAAAGCGGCAGTGAGTCACATTTCGCACAAACTCCCCTGCAGTTTTCAAAATATCTCAAACATCCCAATTTCGAGGCCTGAGCAATATTTTGGAGCCAAATTCTAGCTTTCTGCACGTATTCGCAGTTTGAAATTACGACTTTTTTATGCCCAACATATGCCAAGTAGTGAAAGCGGCGATGGTCACATTTGTCCCAATCCCCCTTGCAGTTTTCAAAATATCCCAAACATCTCAATTTCGAGGCCTGAGCCATATTTTGGAGCAAAATTCTGGCTCTATGCATGTATTCGCGGTTTAAAATTACGACATTTTATACCCAACATATGCCAAGTCCTGAAAGCGGCAGTGATTCACATTTCGCACAAACTCCCTTGCTGTTTTCGAAATATCCCAAATATCCCAATTTTCAGGCCTGAGCTATATTTTGGAGCCAAATTCTGGCTGTCTGCACATATTCGAAGTTTGAAATTACGACTTTTTATACCCATCATATGCCAAGTACTGAAAGTGGCATTTTGTCACATTTGTCCCAAACCTCCCTGCAGTTTTCAAAATATCCCAAACAACCCAATTTCGAGGCATGAGCCATATTTTGGAGCCAAATTCTGGCTCTATGCACGTATTCGCGGATTGAAATTACGATATTTTATACCCAACATATGCCAAGTCCTGAAAGCGGCAGTGAGTCACATTTTGCACAAACTCCCCTGCAGTTTTCTAAATATCCAAAATATCCCAATTTCGAGGCCTGAACAATATTTTGGAGCCAAATTCTTGCTTTCTGCTCATATTCGCAGTTTGAAATTACGACTTTTTTATGCCCAACATATGCCAAGTACTGAAAGCGGCGATGGGTCACATTTGTCCCAAACCCCCCTTGCAGTTTTAAAAATATCTCAAACATCCCAATTTCGAGGCCTGAGCAATATTTTGAAGCCAAATTCTGGCTCTATGCACGTATTCGCAGTTTAAAATTACGATATTTTATACCCAACATATGCCAAGTCCTGAAAGCGGCAGTGAGTCACATTTCGCACAAACTCACCTGCAGTTTTCAAATTATCCCAAATATCAAAATTTTGAGGACTGAGCCATATTTTGGAGCCAAATTTTGGCTCTCTGCACGTATTCGCAGTTTGAAATTTCCACTTTTTTAAACCCAACATATGCCAAGTACTGAAAGCGGCGTTCGGTTGCATTTGTCCCAAACCTCACAGCAGTTTTCAAAATATCCCAAACATCACAATATCGAGGCCTGAGCCATATTTTGGAGCCAAATACTGGCTCTCTGCACGAATTCGCAGTTTGATATTACGATTTTTATACCTAACATATGCCAAGTACTGAAAGCGGCAGTGAGTCACATTTTGCACAAACTCCCCTGCAGTGTTCGAAATATCCCAAACATCCCAATTTCGAGGCCTGAGAAAAAATATTTTGGAGCCAAACTCTGGCTCTCTGCACGTATTTGCAGTTTGAAATTACGACTTTTTTATACCCAATATATGCCAAGTACTGAAAGCGGAGTTTGGTCACATTTGTCCCAAACCCCCCCTGCAGTTTTCAAAATATCTCAAACATCCCAATTTCGAGGCCTGACCCATATTTTGGAGCCAAATTCTGGCTCTATGCACGTATTCGCGGTTTGAAATTACGACATTTTATACCCAACATATGTGAAGTCCTGAAAGAGGCAGTGAGTCACATTTCGCACAAACTCACCTGCAGTTTTCGAAATATCCCAAATATCCCAATTTTGAGGCCTGAGCTATATTTTGGAGCCAAATTCTGGCTCTCTGCACGTATTCGCAGTTTGAAATTACGAATTTATATACCCAACATATGCCAAGTACTGAAAGCGGCGTTTCGTCACATTTGTCCCAAACCTCCCTGCAGTTTTCAAAATATCCCAAACAACCCAATTTCGAGGCATGAGCCATATTTTGGAGCCCAATTCTGGCTCTATGCACGTATTCGTGGTTTGAAATTACGATATTTTATACCCAACATATGCCAAGTCCTGAAAGCGGCAGTGAGTCACATTTTGCACAAACTCCCCTGCAGTTTTCTAAATATCCAAAATATCCCAATTTCGAGGCCTGAACAATATTTTGGAGCCAAATTCTAGCTTTCTGCACGTATTCGCAGTTTGAAATTACGACTTTTTTATGCCCAACATATGCTAAGTACTGAAAGCGGCGTTTGGTCACATTTGTCTCAATCCTCCCTGCAGTTTTCAAAATATCCCAAACATCCCAATTTCGAGGCCTGAGCAATATTTTGGAGCCAAATTCTGGCTCTCTGCACGTATTCGCAGTTTGAAATTACGACTTTTTTATGCCCAACATATGCTAAGTACTGAAAGCAGCGTTTGGTCACATTTGTCCCAACCCTCCCCCCCCTGCAGTTTTCAAAATATCTCAAACATCCTAATTTCGAGGCCTGAGCAATATTTTGGAGCCAAATTCTGGCTCTATGCACGTATTCGCGGTTTGAAATTACGATATTTTATACCCAACATATGCCATCTCCTGAAAGCGGCAGTGAGGCACATTTTGCACAAACTCGCCTGCAGTTTTCTAAATATCCCAAATATCCCAATTTCGAGGCCTGAACAATATTTTGGAGCCAAATTCTAGCTTTCTGCACATATTCGCAGTTTGAAATTACGACTTTTTTATGCCCAACATATGCCAAGTAGTGAAAGCGGCGAGGGTCACATTTGTCCCAAACCCCCCTTGCAGTTTTCAAAATATCTCAAACATCCCAATTTCGAGGCCTGAGCAATATTTTGGAGCCAAATTCTGGCTC